>NW_026555522.1:0-63501 GCF_029017545.1 Prosopis cineraria | reverse complement strand
GAACAATCTGTAATCTGTAGTTGTTCTCAGAAAAATAAAAGTATGTTGTCCAGCAGGTTGTGTGAAATTTCACAACCAAATTGATAAAAAAGAAATGCGGAACTAACCAAGACACCTTAAGAACAGGTCTAAAGATGACAAACAATCTAAATAGGTAAAGGGATGGCTAGATAATTATTTGACTGGTAAAAACCATGCTCGAGCATCTCTTTTAAGGGGAATAAGGGGAGAACCAGCAGCAGCAGACAGTGAGGAATAATCATGTAAAAAGTGAAGTGTATAAATATCCTGCTCTGGCACAGCAAGAGCATTCTTTCCATTACATGGAAAGGATCCAGGTGATACTATGCTCCCTTCTATCAGTACAACAACAATATTAGAACTGAAAGATGCCAACATACAACGGAAATAGGAACATCACACATATTGCAGTTCCTGAAATTTTTCCTCTCTGTCCAAGGAGATGTGCTTCTCCTTTAATAATGTAAGCCTCAGTAATAATCTAAATTTCTTACTCCTTGGTTACATTGATTCTTTTTAAGATTCCTGTCAGTATCAATTGGAAGTCTATCATAACAAAATGCAACAATTCTCACTCCTATACCACTTAACAGAGAGGCTATAACATTGTATATGGCAGATATAATTGCACTGCTAAAAAAGAATTAGTCACACCTGGCGCAGAAATCGCAGGCTTCGGGGATCTGGTGTGAGGCCCAAATTGAGTGGTGGAAAGAAATGCATACCCTATTGTAGGTCGAACAGGTGAGTTCCTCCTGTCAATCTTAAATGTATACTTCAAAGATGAGAGTAAACCATGCCCAAGCTGCCTCCTTATGGACCTAGATGACATTTTTGATGGATCTGTTAAGGTACGCCATCCAAGGTTGTATGTTAAGTCATGATACTTTGTTGAGAAGAAACCAAGGGACATCCCCAACTGACTGCCGCTCTTTGTATGAAGAATATTCCAGCCAATCTTGGGAAAGTAAAGATGTTCGAACCACAATTGGGGTTTCCAATCCTTTAATTCGAGGTGCAAAGACCCCAACACTCACTTCCGATGTTTGATTGGAACCATATGCCAGAGACCATCCCATAGATCACCATAACCCAACAAGTTTTTGTACTTAAGAGCGCCTTCAACAATCCAAACTAGCCTATGAAAGAATCACAGAATTTACAAAAGGGAAAAGATTAAAAAAAATTAGATGCAATTGCTCATCATGGGTAGCTTCAAAATTCAAAGTGATATATATACTCTATAACAAAGACCAAGCCTGAAGCATAAGTGTTTAAAATTTTCTTTCACAAGGAAAATTAAAGCTATCAACTATAACAACTCAACAAGGATAGACGGAGCAGTCATTCATATGCTTAGAGCCTTAGATGTATTGCTATAAATTATGAGTCAACTTTTGAAAATTGAAAAAATTCAACAACAAAATTGAATTGGCAAGCAAATACACTGCATTTTCCTTTTTTCCCCCCTTGTGAGACGAAATCTATAAAAAAAATCTTGACCAATGCAACCGGCATATTAGTTGGAACCAGGAAAAAAAAAAAGATAATACCACCCAAAATACACAAGACCAATTATCAGATTGGAGCTCCAAGTAACAAACAAAATTTGGAATCTTCACCTTAACTCCATTACAAAGTGTACCCTGAGAAATATTTCTACCAAATCAAACAGTATGCATCAGCCAAATGTAAACAACATCCAAACAGAAAAACTATGATCAATAAAATAAGCAAACAGGGTTATTTTGTAATACATAAATTTGTTCCTGTTTCATATGTTCAATTCCCCTCATACTAAGAGGTCAACAAGCAGGAAAGTTGACCACCGCCCTCCCTCCCTGTTCCTTTCAAATGTAGGGGAAAGCTGTTGGTAAGTTCCTTCGTTGAGAAAAGGATGAGATACTCTCGACAATTTAACCACCGTCTTACAACAGCCTAACCATGAGCTCGTGGAAGAAACATGTGAAGAGCAAAGAGGGATCTGTAAAGATATTAGTATCCTTGGTGAGACCCAAACCAACAGCAACTAATGCAGGCTAATGGCAGACACAGAAGAAGAAAATAGGGGCTTGTTTCTCTCCTAGCTATCCCTAGTAAGACTTGAACAATGATCACTGATCCACCAAACCAACATAAAGGGAGATTTTTTTTTTTTGACCTGGGAAATGCATCACCACCTCCCGCCAAGACTAATCCAAACCCTTACTGTGTGGGATCGTTATTATCAACCGTGGCCTCGTGGTACCTTGGGGATGCCTTTGGCATGTTTATTTAACGCAACTACATATTACCACCAAAGGTAGAAGCTTCTCCGTCCATATATGACAGTATTATACTAATCCCTAGGGTCTGATAACCAGCTCTACCCTCTAAATTCAAGCTTCTCATAACCAGTAAACCAGCTATAGCATAAGGAAGAACATCATTTTCAGAGGTCTGGGACTTGGCTGCGCACAATAAGCACCTGAGGAATAACATATACGGCCTCAGACTTATAGCCATCATATCAACTTCCTGGAAACTGCAACTAACGCAAACAAATCTTCACTTCCATCATTTTATTATTTAACATCTGCACCAGTTTAAAAATATCTACGGCCCAAGAGTCTGACATGTATCAATATGGTAAAACAAAGATGTTGCCTATGTCATTTAGAATCATGCCTGTGCGACATAGCCAATTTCTTTACACTACCTAAAATCACGTTTAACATCCCTCAATTTACGAGAATCTAGTACGCAAAGATGTGATAGTGAAACTGCAAGTTCAAAGTCTCCAACCCGACTTAATGTCAATCCCATAACAGACGAGGGAATAGGATTGTACCGAAGGTTTCGTGTAAACACGCATTCACCCGAAATTTGCTAATGGTCTCGGAAACTTGGACGATGACATTGGCAGTGTCACCCAACTCTGGCGGTCCAGCCTCGAGCGTAATGTACTAGAATCAAAAATACCCAGTCTCTGAAGCTTCGCAAGGGCAATTTCAGTCGCTTTAACAGCTCTTGCATAGTTGTGGCGTTCTGTATCCCCTGCAGCTCGGCCTCAATTACCCCAATCCCTCGTTTTTGTATTCCCTTTATCAGCACATCATGGACTCGGATAGGAACTTCCTCCGTCGACATCCGCCGAGCCAGGTGATTTATCTTGAACCGCTGCTCACGCAAAAAAGAATCTCTGGATTGGGTTTCTGCAGGTTCGGTTCATGCAGGTCGTCGTCTTCTTATCCTCGTCCTCGTCCTCGTCCTCGTCCTCGTAGCCGTCGTCTTCTGCGTCGCCATTGGAGGACTTCAGCCGCTCCTGGGCATTGCTAGGGTTTGGAGGGAATGGGGTTTTATTTTCTTCTTCCGAGTCGGCCATGAGGAGTGATCAGAACAAGTTTGGAGAGCAACAGTAGGAGTGAAGCGAATGAATGAGGAGGTGCTGCTTACGCAACGGAAACACGGCGTGGAGATGGAGAAGCAACTTGTAATTCACCGTTGGTGACTTGGTGTAGTGAAAAGAAAGAGAAAAAGACGCCAAAAGCCCTCGAGTTACGGCGGTCTTTTTCTTTTTTTTTTAATTAAGAAAATTAATTACTATTTTTTAATCTGATGGTTACTAAGCAGAATATTTTGTTTAGTTTATTAGTTACTTTTTTGCAATAATATGATTATGAACTTTATAATTAAACCCAAGAAACAAAGGGCAGAAGCTGAGAGTGCATGGTAACGAGATGAAGCAATTGTAGGGGTATCACAGGAAAAGTAACAGTGACAAGGGGAGAACTTGGCAAGGCAGCAAAGCATATATGCAAGGGAATGCTAATTAATCAGATTTGTTCATTGATGAAAACTTGGGTAGAGGGGTTGAACCGCGCGTTTTAAAGAAATAGAATAGAACTCTTTGCTTCATTGCCTCAACTTCTTTCGATTTTGAAGTGCCTTGCCTCTGTCCGAAGAAACCATTTCGGACTGTTTCCCCTCGCATTCACAACTCGCCGTAGGAACTTACAACATGCTCCCAGCAGGACAGCACCAACAAATACATACCCTCAGGGACGGACTTACGTTGGTCCTTGGAGGCCTTTAACTTGGGTGCTCTCATACTTTATAAATGACCTTTATTGATAAGCCTTTAGCTGTATATCAAAGCCTAACTTAATGTTACAAATGAATAAAAAAGACATGATAGCATAGTATGGAACACTTAAAAGTTACAAGTCATTAATCTTCAAAATTCCTTCTAAATCATTTATTGGGAGGTCATAAGAGATGAAAATTTAAAGTATTAGGAGTTATCGAATTTCACTCATAATATTCATAATATTATTTTGTTATCTAAATTAAAAAATTTAACCCAACAAAACGGGTCAACCCACCTTTTTTTCATTTTACCCATTCCCAAGTTGGACTAGCTTCTCTTTCATATATATGTATATATATACATTCTTTTCGTTTTTATTGTAAGAAAAAGTAACACTTTTTTATATAACAAAATCATCTATTTCAATAATATTTATTACATATTTTTTAAATTATTTTTCATAATTTACATTAATAAAAAATAATTAATACATGCTTATGTTGATTAACAAAGGATATTTTAGTCAAATTTTTTATTTTTAAATATAATTATTATAGTTAACTAACTTTTTTAAAATATATAATATATTTTTTTTCTTATATATAAAAATAAAGAGAATATATATTAAGTTGGCCTGTATCTAATTATATTAAAAAATAGATAGACAAAAGTAGAAGACCATAAGACTTGTATACTTGATTTAATATATTTATATTGATCAAATCATATCATGACAAATGAATATTAATATGTTAATTAAATTAATAACAAATATTTATTATAAAATAAATAATTTATAAAAGATTTACTTATCATAATTTTTAATTAAGGCAAGCATATCAAATATGTAAGTTTTTTCAATTACAAAATATATCTCTTATAAATATATAAGTTTTTTTAATTACATGTTCAATGTGTAAATTGTAAAGGACCTATTTTTTGACAAGCGGCCGGGAGATTCCCCAAGCAACGGGATGCTCACGAACATGATGGCAAATAATGGGGCCACAATAGATTGGTTTCACAATCCGCTTAAATAATTAAAAATCATGCTTATAAGCTCACCCTTCATCTTCCAATATGCTACTGGCAAAAAAACAAAGGAAACGTGATAATAAAATCTTTAAATTATATAAATTATAATCTAATTTCTTGAAATGTTATTCTACTAAAATTCTTAAGGATTTATGTGTCAATAAATTTTAAATTAAAAAGATCATTATATCCTTATTGACAAATTATAATTTTTTATTTAATTCTTATAATTTTTTAAATAAAAGCTATGATTGGGGCTTGTTATTTTAAAAAAAAATTCAATAAAAGAAATTATAATTGACAAGTTATGATTTTTTTTTAACTTTTACGATTTACAAAACACAAATTATTATTCTTTAAGTAAAAGTTGTAACTGGGGTTTGATATTTTAAGACAAAAATTACACTTGATAAATTATAATTTTTTATTTAACTCTTGTGTTTCATAAAAAAATTATTATTTTTTAAATAAAAGTTATAATTGGGGTTTGTTGTTTTCAATAAGGATAAAATAGTCTTTTAACTTTAAAATTTATTAACAAGTCCCTATAAATTTTAATAAAATTATGATATTTTAAAAAATTAAATTACCATTTAAATAATTCAGAGAGATTTTATTGTCATTTTAAAAAAAATAAAAGGAAAAATAATCTTCTTAAGAGCCCTAAAGATACAATCATTATGCGAGATTATATTTTTAAAGTGTGTCTCCCTCTTGAGTTTTCTCTCAGTAGAATTTTGGTATCATCCTGGTCAATCAAGTGTCGCGACACCTCCCTTTTCGGCTTCCGCCAAGTGTGGAGGCATCCGCATGGTGTCTCCAGTCTATTGTCTTTTATGTTTCTTTTCATTTTTCAATGGTTTTTCTAATGCTTTGGTCAAAAAAAAATGGTTTTTCTAATGCAAAGGTCGTTCATTAGTGCAAAAATAATCAGATCTAACGAGTTTTCTCTCTACTTTTGTGGTGTTATTGATGGGTACCTGGATAGCTCTAAATCTTGGCATTTTGATTCATGTTTTTGAGACATGAAGAGCTTTGGCTGTAACATCCCAATTTAAATTTTAATAGTTAATTTGGGTTAATAGAAATTTTAAAAAATATTTAGAGGTAAATAAATTAGTAGAAAATGATCATTAAATCTAACTTAGGATATAATTCTAAATTAAAAAATTGAAAAAAATTAATTAAAAAAATTATTATTAATTAATTAATTAAAAATATTATTAAATATTATTATAAAAAAAAGGTATGCAAAAAAAAAAGAAGAGAAGAAGAAAAAGAGAAGTTTGCTTTCGGCCGCCGCATCAATAGTAAAATAATAATAATAATAATAAAAAAGAATAAGAGAGAGGAAATAATTTTTTAAAAAAATGTGGGACCCACTGAATTTTTATAAAACTCACCCGTTTCCTTTCATTTCTTCAATTCTTTTCCTGCGCGCGAGCTAAGGCGGAGAGAAGCGAGTCGTCGGTGCGAAATATCTAAATTTTTAAGGTAAGAGTTTTTAATAGGATATTTAGGGTGTGATTTTAAGCTTTTCAAGACTAAGTAAGTGTTCTAAAAATTTTTCTTAGTCATTCTTCTTCTTTGATTTCTGAGTTTGTAGTGGTAAAAAATTTAAGATCTGGAAGACGGATGAATTTATGTTAAATAAATATGATTTTTGAGGTTGTCAGTAGTATAATAAATGTTCTAAAGTATAAATTTATTGATGATCTTTAAATCTGTGACTTATGGATCAAATTCTAAACTAGATCTGAAAATATATGTTAATTTATTGAGATTTAGATGATTATTTGGGATGAGAAATGAATTATTATGGTTATAGGATTATGATTCTAAGCTAGAGACTCAATTTTTAATTTTTGGGTATTTTAGGTACGAATTTATGAAATAAAAAAAAATTTTGATAATAGAAATTAGTTTAGAAGTTAATTTTTTTAGATTATTAATGTTTATTGATAATTAAAAGAGGAGTTAAAAATTTTACTTAATAGTATTAACTCTAAATTTGTATTAAGATTGAGATTAGAAATTATGTTATATTTTTAATTCTATTATTAGAATTATTTTATTAGTTTCAAAAATTGAAACTAATATTTATAAATAATATGTTATTTGTAGATTGTATTACTGGTGAAGATTGTGGTGAGAGAGAAATTTTAAGGAATAATTTATTGAAAAAGCCATGAGGTAACCATGCTTTTAATTTATGATTAGTGTTACTTCATGTTAATTGGGTGATTATTGAGAAAATTATGAATTTTTTTATATTGTATATTGTGCAATATTATTATGAATTTGTTTGATTATTGTGGGAGGTGTTGGGAGACTTGCTATTGTTGTTGTATTTATGTGCCACGTGGTACGTCCCTATTGGAGCTCAATAGGTGGCTTGTAAGGGCTCGGGCTAATCTACTTTTGGCCGGATAATTTAGCACCGAGTGAGGGCTACGGCTCGAGGTTAATGGAGGGATATAAGGATGGTTGTTTGTGTGTATTGTAATATTTCTTATATTTATTGGAATTATATTATTTTTAATTCTCACTTAGTAAGCACACACTTAACTGTTTGTATACACTATCATAAATTGGCTTTGGTTACTGGGACTTTTGAGTCTCATTATGTGGTTAACAATTTTCAGGAGAAAAGCCACGAGTGACACGTGGAGGAGTCCCAGAGGCTTAGTGGTATAAATCCACTATCTCTTTTGAGTATTTAATTTATGATTTATAATGTGTTATATTGCCAATATTAGGACTTTTTTTTTATTGTCAATTATATGAATATATAAATGTAATCATGCCTTTCAAACTATTTCTATTTTTGGTACAATTTGGATGACTGTAATTTTAATATTTGGTTTACTTTGGATTGGTTAAAATGGCATGATTATAAGGTCAAATAACTGGCTTGTGTTGAAAATTGACTAAATTGTTTATTTTACTTGTTGGGAGTATAAGGATGGACAAATGTAATTTAATTTACTTGTTGGGAGTATAAGGATAGACAAATGTGATTTAGCCTAGTGACATGTGGGAGGTAAAAATTTATATGAAATGTTATATTATGCGAGCTGAAGCCAATTATAAAATATTTTATATTAAAATTATTGATATAAAAAAAATGTGTTGGGTGACTGTAACCCAACTATAGTTGAGTTAAATTATTTTTTTAAAAAAAATTTGGTGTGTTACATTGGCCATCTCTATTATTTTTCACTCTACCTTTTTTTTTTTTGGCTTTGGCTAGCTCTATGTGGTGGGGGCGAATTTAGAATGCCAATGAAAGAACTCTTGCAATCCATCAAGCATGACATTTTAGTTCATGGTCATCAATTCTTCTTCTTCCTCTTCTTGTCTTTCCTGATTTATTGGTACCCATGCTTGTTTTACTATTATAAAATCCTCTCATGACTTATCTTTTACAACTTTTTCAATTGCATCTTTGCTGTTAAAATGGCTCCACCCCTTATGGCCTTGTTGCCTTTGGCACTTTCTTTCTTATGGGTTCTAGTGAACAAGTGATGGTAGTTTTGTTTAGTTAGCAACAACAGTAGTAAGAAAGCTCCCTCATGTTCTGTTAGTTAGGGTTAGAGTTATTTTGCTAGGCTTGTTTATTTAGGCCTCTTTTGTGGGTCTCGTTTATCTTTGTTACTTTGTCCTCTCATGTTTAAATGTTATTTGTCTTCTCTAAGAGAAAAAAAATTAATATGAGATTTATTAGAAGAAGACACGAACGTCAAACCACCCAATAGAACACACATAGAGAAAGAAAATAGAGGAATAGTCTCAATTTATAAGATTTTTTATATAAAATTATACATGTCAATGAAATTTATCAAATACAGTTTATAATCTTAATTTTTCTATTAACTTCTAAAAACACCTTTCATTATACATGGGATAACAAATTTTATAATAAAACAACTAGATTGTTTGTTTCTATTTTCTAATTACAAATACGTTGAAATAATAAAATTATATAGCTATTTTTCATTATTATAATTACTTATTTGTAACCCCCTATAAAATTTATTTCACATACAATTTTATTTCACACTTTCTATAAACTATTACTTTTTATAAAATTATTAAATTAATATTTATTCAAAATTTAACTTCAATTAATTTTTATTATTTGTTTGGATTAAAGAAGACGATAGGAAGGTGAGATTTAAAATTTTAATGACTTGAATTTTAGAAAAACTGAGAATTGTGGCTAAAAAGTTTTATAACATGTTTGTCCATTTTTTTAAAAAATAAATTCGTTAAAATCTTCTATTCATTTTTTTTATTCTCGTTAGACCAAAAAAGGATTAAGCATAAAATCTAGTTTGTTTAAAAAAATAAAATAAAAAGATATTATTAAAACAATTATTATTAATTAAAGCTTAATTTTTAAGATGTTTTATATTTTAAAACATCAAGTTATCATAAAAAATATCTTATAAAATGAAATGAAGTGAGTACAACATTAGATGTCACTGATATAACATCTAAAAAATTTAAATTAATACATTAAAATAAACTAGGAGTTAATTTAGATTAATATAGGGTTAAATTTTGAGAAATTTATTTTAAGTCATAGTTTTTAGACAAAGGAAGAAAATAAATGAAGTTAGGTGGAATTAAATTAAATTATTTAAGCTTAACTTATTATAAATATTCTAATATTATGAAATTTTATTTGAGCAAAAATATACTAGCTTAGTCTTTTTAATTTTAGAAGAAAAAATGTATTAGAATACAAAAAAATGAATGAAAATAAATGAAGAAGAGTCAAAATATAAATAAAAGGAGGCATGTGCTTGATTATTGAGATGTTTACTTCACCCCGTGATTAATATTTATAGGTAACGCTTCAAGCAGTGGCAAAGGAAAGGATCCAAAGGCTTGGAGTTAGATTGCACCTCATATAGCCTTGTTTATCTTTGTATAGTAGAACACACACACACACACACACACACACACACACACACACACACACATATATTTGCCAACTCAAGGACATGCAGTGTATTTATGCTTGTGATTTAAACTTGCGACTTTGAATTGTTGTTTGTCAAGCCTTTTTGTGAACCAAGCTTATGAGAATTTGTGTTCAGGCTAGTGATATTAGTGTGAATTAATTATTGTGTTGAGATATTATTAATTGGCTGTCTGGCCTTTGTATTAATCCGAGTCTAAGGGACATGTGACATGTCTAGCAATATTGTGATGGACATTTCTATGTAATTTTGATGATAATGATTATGATTAAATTGTGGTTTGAAATGCGCCATTTGACTTTCAAAAATTGCTTTATTGAATTGTTAAGTTGGGAGGGCAATTGTAATGTGAGTGCTTAAGTTATGTGAAAAAGACCAATTTATCCCTTTATTATAATGTAATCCTTACTGATTGGGTTATTTTTTGCTCCTGTTTGCTAATAACTCTAATATTATACATTTTTGGGCCTAATGGTTTTAGAATTGATTTTAGTTAGGATTCTATTTTCAAAGGGTATTTCTTTTGTCTTTATTTCCTAGTAACTATGGTTAAACACATTTTACCGTGGTAATGATTAATTAGGGACATTAACCTCAATTATTATAGTTGTAAGGCTTAATTAGTGGATTAATTATTATAGGCATTACAACTAACCCAAGATGACAACACCTATTTATAGTGCATCTTCATTAAGCATGTGTTTGAATAGCACATTAATCGATTTTTTCAAGGGATAAAATTGATTTTGCATGAAATTATCCAAACGGCAACTTTTTAAAAAAATTAACTTTTTTGCAAAGTTGAGAATCCGACCATATGCAGAAATGCTTACCAAAAATCTTGAAAAAAATTACAAAAAAAGGCCCAAGAAAAAATTACAAAAAAAACACATAATTTAATAAAAATAAAACCAAACTTTCTTCCCTTTTCTTTCTTTTCTTAATAAAATTCAAACTTTATATTCTCAAAAAATTAATGTTTGGTATTTAAAAATTAAATTATATAGTAATTTATGTAGTTAAAAAAATTAATTTTCATTAAATTATCCAAACATCTTCAGTTATGTTAAAATCAATTTTAAAAAAATAATATTCAAATAAATTATGTTATAACATAATAATTTATAATTAAAATTTACCATTTAATTAATTATTTTTATAATCTATTATACTCAACTAAAATCTAAACAGGCACTAAATAATAGGAGAATGATAAAAAAAAATTCTTTTAAAACATACAAATGACAATAAAGTTTCGTAAAATGTGATAATTCTTTTGAAAAACTTTAACAGTTGATAAGCTTTAAAGTAACAGGACATTTTCACCTTTCACTCCCCTCGATCTCTTGTATCTCACACTCGAAATCTGAAGTCTAAAATATGGGTACAGTAAAGCCACTCTTCCTCCTTCTTATTATACTTCTTGTCTCTCTACATTTTCTCTACCTTCTTCAATCACCTCTCTCTCTACTCTTTTTTTGTTCTGGCTGACTCTTATTTCAAAGGCTTTGAAGCCAACAATGATGACGGCTTTGCAACACAAGCAAGATGATCCATGAACATGTCATTTTTATTTATCTAGATTACACTATTGTACAAATAGTCATGTGAACATAGAAGGTTGCGTTTAAACTAAGGAAAAAAAAAAGGTACACTTGATACGTACTATTGTGAGGAATCACTTGGCATTTTCAACTCAGCGTATAAACATAGTTTCTAAACTTAACAGGTTGAAGAACTAACAGCCTCGTGAAGGGAATTGAACTTGGAAGAAGGTTTTGGCTTCTTGGAAGACGACAGGCAGATGAAAATGGTGGGGATCTTGGTTTCCTTGCTTGTCAGTATTGTACAACACTAATCTATTTTGTCACTGATATCATCGACTTCGAAACGTAAGTTGGCCAAAACAATAAAAAACCAGCGAGAGGTGGTCGAGGAAGACAGAAAAGATGTAGAGGAGAGAGAAGAAGTATAGCGAGGAGGAGAAAGATGGCTTTACCATAGCCATGTCTTAGACTTGAGATCCAGAGTGCAAGACACAAGAGACGGGGGAAGAGGATGAAGGGTAAAATATCTTTCTGCTTAAAACTTTATTGACATTCAAGTTTCAAAAGATTTAAGAATAATTATCACATTTTTTAAAATTTTATTATCGCTTTCATATTTTAAAGAGAATTTTTTAATATTTTTTTAAGGTTTATTTGGTTGGGGGGTTTCCCCCTCCAAAACCTTCCCCCTCCTTATTTGGTAAGGTGGATCTCCTCTCTCCTAAAACCTTTCCCTTAAATTGAGAAGATCCTTTCTCCCTGCCTTCCTTCCAACCAAAAATTCATTCAATTTTTTAATAAATCATCCGAATTTCCCTTCCATGTATTTTTAATAAATAATTCCATTCAATTTTTTTCTATCAAATATTTCATTCCTCAATATGCACCTTTGAGTGAGGTTCGAAAGTGACCCACAAGAACAGAGATGAACAAAATCCAGAAGGTAAAGAGGCGGCTTTTGAGAAGCAACGCAAACGGGCAATCCCACGAATAACCACCTAGAGTGAGAAAAGCGAGACACAAGAGTCGAGTTCATGAGGCCCCCATAGACGGAATATCGACCCCGGTCCTGTCGGCCACAATGGGAGTTTAGCCTTTGGCATCTTATGCTGGAAATTTTGGGATCTTCGGAGTAAGAGACTCTCTGCGGGCAAGTCCTTCAGACCGGACGAGATCAGGGACGCTGGAAGCTACTGGTAATCATACCATTCGTGCCAAAAAATTTGCCCGCGCCTTTAATTTGAACTTTTAGTCCTTGTACTGATGTTTTGTCTTTTACTGTGTAAACTCTGACTTGTATTAGTTAATTCGTTTTAACTCGAAATGATTATGAAGAAAGATTTTGCGATCATCTGCCCTTTTTTTTTTAACACAGGGTGATAACACTGACACCAATTCCGAATTTGTGCTGAATTGAAACTCGTACCAATGTGAAGTAAATAAATCAGTAAACAGCAAACTCCACTAGACTGAATATGCTAGTGCTTAACCTCGTCGTGAGAGATTAGTTAGGTGGCTTAATTTAAGAGAATAAAGGTCCAAACTTTACAACAAAATACATGGAACGCGCTTATGTGTTTTAATCAATATTAAACTCGCTAGTCTAGTTTGAAAAAGACTGTATATACTTGAAAGAATTTTCCATGGATCCCGACGCTGTTCACTCCATCATTTTGTAGGGACAGCGGGGTTGTTCATATTGGGGGACAAACTTGGCATCTTCTATCAGACACAGACGACGTAAAAAGGCCTGTAACCCACTGACAAAACCTCACGCGATGATTTTGAGTGCGATGCGCTGAGAGTACGGAGGAGTCCATGTGAAGCAATTAATAGTAAAGGAATTAAATAAAGCTTGATTAGCCAAGCCAAGCCAAAACAACCAAATTAAGCTGGCTCCTACTAGGCTACTACATACATAATATACCCGTTGTTTTACACAAGAGGACCTATTGCAATTTGCAAGTAAACAAATTTCTAGACCAGCAATTGAGTTGTTATTAACAAAATGCTAATGCTCATTGCTAAGTTCCCCCTACCCTTTGGGGCTGCGAGATTTGGGGGGCTATTATTTGGTGTGACGCGGGAGCAGGAAAGAACAGGAAGGGCACCTGATAAGACCGTTCACGTTGCAAGATGTACAGCTCCTGAATCCGCTCTTCTCCATGTAGACCTTGTGGCTTCCGTTACAATCGTCGCACACGACAAATCTCATGCCTCCGCAAAGATCACACGCGTTTGGATCCGACCTTGGCAGCTGTTCGATTAATCTCCTCAATTCGCCGCTCTCGTGTAGCTGCTTGACGTCTTCAGCGCCGCCAATGTATATTCCTCCGATGAACACTCTAGGCAGGGTCACGTTCTTACGGCCGAGGATCCCGTGAAGCTCGTCCAGGAAGCGATCGTCCATGGATACATCTCGTTCGTCGATCGAGACGCGGAAGCCGCGGAGGATTGATCGGACGGCTCTGCAGTCCTCGAAGGTCCTGCGCACCACGCGCAGGCTGGTAAAGTAGACGACGATGCGCTGGTCGGAGCCCGGCAAGGCGATGGAATTGGATAGCACGCTGCTGCGGCCAGTGCCCCACGCGCGGAGAACAGCGGTTGAGATCCGGACCCGGCGGAAGAGAGAGGGGGATCTCGGGGCAGCGAGTTCGGGTTCCGGTTGCTCCTGGCAGAGGCTTTGAATGTCTTTAAAGGAAGAGCAAGAGAAGCTGAGTGAACGGGTAGCGGATCGGGCGGTTGAAGGCGGCGGTGTGTTTCGGGACCTGCTTGGCGATCTCAACCATGGCGGCCACATGAGCGATGAGGGTCTGAAGAATTAGGGAAGAGTAGGCTTTGAGAGCAGTGAACGAGAAGGAGGGAGGGATGTTTCCTGTAATTACGTGAAAAACAGGTCAATTAAAGGAAGGGTCGTTCATTGATGACAACCCTAAATGTGCATGTGCCTTTCTTTCGCCCCCTCTCCTTTTAGCTTTTGGGTTTCAAAACGTTATCTTTTCAAAGACTTCTGCAAATTTATCATTTTATTTCGATTTTCGTACGAGCATGAAAGCTACCTTATTCGCACTGAGCTAAGACAGGATCTATCTTTTCATCTGGCTCATAGGAATGAAAAGCCTCTCATTTTTGGAGTCGTCTTCCCTTGATTCAAGAAAGCCTCTTCTGCCGCTTCATTCAAGTAGCAAAAAAATTAAACCATGATTGAATTTAATATTTTAAATTTATATTTTTTAAAATAAAAATATATAAAAAATTAATAAATATATTTATTAATTTGAGAGTCTAAATTTAATATAAATGATTTAAATTTAATATTAAAATTTTTAATAAATTTATTGTTCTATTCAAAATATATTTACACTATTCAAAATATATTTAAAAATTTAATTTAAATTTTTAATATTAAATTTATATTATGTATATTAAATTTAGACTTTTAAATTAATAAGTATATTTATTAAAAAGTTTTATGTTTTTTATTTTAAAAAATATATAAATTTAAAATAAAAATATTAAATATTAAATATGAATAGTTGATATTAAACTTAAATGATTTAAATTTATTTTTGCATTAAAGAAGAGGCAGAGGGGCTTCCTTGAATGGAGGGAAGCCGACTCCCTAATTTTTGCCCCATCAGCTAATAATTTTTGGACTACCTTCAGCTAAATGGATTTTTGTTATGCGAATGCCGCGTGAATCAGAAAAGCCGCTTTTTTAATTGAGCTTTTGATTAATAGCTCGGTCATCTGTTTTTTTCTTTTTGGTTGAAATAAATACAACAATTATTGGAAATGGCATTGTTTTACCAAGCGTTTTTTTTTTAATGCCTAAGAGAGCAATGTTTTATCAACCTAAAGGTTTTAACTTCTAATATTCCTTTCCTTTAATATTATAATATATTTTAAATTAAATTAAACATTTGAATAAGTTAATTAATTGTTTTTAAAATTATACATTCCTTTCATATTTATCTTTAATTAATATGATATTTTGATTAGAAATTTTTATTGATCACACTTTTAATTAAGAATATTTTTGTAGAAAAATATTATTAATTACACTTTAAAAGACTCAAAATATTTTTTATTTTTTAACATCTCATCTTAAAAAAAAATGCCTCGTATGTTTGCATGGGTAGAGTAATTAATTGTCTTCAAAATTATATTTCATTTTTTCCCTATTTAATAAGGTTTCTTAATTAGAAAAGCTTATTAATCATACCCCTAATTAAAGATATTTTTGGAAAAACTTCATTTAAATTTTAAAAAATTTAAAATGCTTTATAATTTTTAACATTTTATCTTAAAAAAATGTCTTATTTTTTAACAAGGGAGTATTAAACTTCTTATTATAAACTACAAAGAACTTTTTTAAGCCCCATAATTCATCCCATGTTTTACTGACAAATTACACTGACTCATATTTAAATCAAACCTTGACTGAGAATTTTTCCTGATATTATTTTTCATTTATAAGAATTGAATTTTAAATCTCACGAAAGCGTAAATTAAATATTGATGTTATGAAAAATTGAATTTGAGTGTATTTTTAATACATCAAGGTGCTTAAACGCATTTCTTGTTTACATTTTACCATATCGATATTGTCTGAGCTTAACTCAAACCTGTATGGCATCATTTCAATAATTTTGCAGTGCTTGAATAAAAGGGTAGTTAAATCTTTTACATTTAATAGAATTCATTCACATTTATTTAGCAATAGCCGGTTTGTTTGGGCACATTGAGCACGACTAATGAATCTTGCGAGAATTTTCCTTGTGTATTTTCTCTCCTTCCCCTTTCTGTTTTCTGCTCTATTTCAACTCCACTATGCAATCTTGCCAGGAGGGGATATACTCAATAAGCTTACAGAGCAATAATTTCTCTTCTGTCCTCTATAATAAAAAGCTCGTATTCTACATTCCTCGTCAACTGAAATTTGAGCCACTAAAGTTAATGAAGTCCAACAAAGTATCAATACTTCATGTTTATCTTTCTTTATATACACAAGACTAATTTCATACATACGCAAGGTATGTTAAATTTCACTAATGTCAGAAGCTCAAAACCTCAGAAAATCCGGATTAATCAATCTTCCTTGTCTTCTGTCTATGAAACATGAACTTTTGTTTTTTTGGTCGAACTCTAAGAAACATGAACTCATGTGGTCCGGTAGGGTTGTATCTTAACGCGAAACTTTCAGTTGTTAGGAGGAGCTCAAGTCACGAAGAATCACAACTAAATGGCATTGAACGCAGGACAGGTAAAATGAGGAACAAAATCTATGTTTTCATACAAGGTCAAGTCTGGTCTACAAAATTCATACTCGGACAAGACTACTTGTCAGAAAATCTCAGTATTGTAATTGTAAACGTGTTCTGCAACATCCGTTTCTTAATTTTGTATCCACAACAAATTAAAACTGGAGGTCTCAAAAATGGGATATCTTATCACAGCGACCCTGTTCATTATTCAGCGTCCACCTGCCTTGGGGCGCCAGAAACTCTTTCTACCCACAAGAAACTGATCTTGATGTATACTCACAGACCAGTGAAGTGAGCGCAAGATTGGGCTCAGCTTGCTAATTACTTCCAAGAAGTCTTGAACCACAAGATATCCTTCCGGTCTCAAAATACGGTCCATCTCCGCAACCACGTCTACAATGTCACATCTGCCAAAAATTGCATTTCATTAATCATATTATATCTTACACATACCTTGGCCATATATAGAAACGAACGGACCCAAGTCTCTGTTTGGTAGCAACAAAGGAAAATGATTATTTGAAAATTAATATATATATATATATATATTATATTCTTGGAACCATTACTTAATAACAACTACTTTTATTATTAATTGAACACTTTGTATTTAGAAATATACATGACATATCGCATTTAAAAATAACTTTCCGTTTAATACGTTCCCATTCCATTCTGCATACAAATCAAGCCCTAAAAATTCTAGGATAAAACGAGAAGAAAGAATGTGTCAAAGTCAATTATCGTACCTTTTCTCAAGATTTCTAAGGAGGAAGCTTGAGTGAAGAAGATCATATGTGCGAGGATAGGTATTGAAAGATTCGCACCAATCGTGGTACATTCCTATAAAACCCCTGTCAAATATGATAGAAAGAGTGTCTGGCAAATCAATGGGCATCACATTCATGACCCAGACTGGTCGATCAATGAGTGCTGCGGCAAATCTGAAGAGAAGAAGGACATGTAAAAAACTATGCTCAGTCATAACTTTATAGAGGAAGGGAACTATGTGTGTGTGAGAGAAGGGGGAGAGAGAGGGAGAGAGAGCCATGTTGAATACCATAGGCAATCTAATTAAACAATTAAATGGGAAGAAGGCGATGGGAAAAAAATACTCTCAAACACAATATACTTTACCCTCCATAACCAGCATTCATGTCCATTATATTTCGCACCCTAGCCCAATTGATAGAAAGATCATTCGCATAGACATCTGAGACTAGTTGAGACCAGTGTTCGGTGTCCTTGTTGAACATCTCAATAGCATCAATATTAGACGGTAAGCTAGGGGGTTTACTAGTAAGCCTCTCGGGCCAGGGCACAGGCCATCTCTGCAGTTTACCCATGTTGTCAACCGGAAGAGGTGAAAGACAACTGCTGAATCTGGTATACCTGTAACGTGAATACCAAACTTCTTTCTTAATGCTAACAAAGTAAAACTAACAAGAGTCGTATACTTAGCATTATTTGCAATATCTGCATGTCCAAATACAGCACGTTGGTTGATTCCGTTCTTGCATATCACACAGCAAAAAGAAAAACACAAACATTGGCAGAAAAGTTTCTCCGCTTCCTCCCTATCATCTGGATTTGGAAAAGAAACAAAAATATATATAAATACCATGAGCTATTTTTTGCATCCTTCTCTTGACACAGAGGTGGACTATTCACTTTGCGTTTTCCATAGCAATCAGGTGAAGTAGGCTTCTGGTATATAACCATCCCAATTCCAGATGAATCAAAAGTCCTAGCCACAACCGTCCAGCACATAGATTTTATTACAGTCATCGTGGCTGCAGAAAAGATGTCCAGCATCATCCATCTTAGAAGAATTTGAACGTTCTCCAATTTCTTTGGAAAAACATACCATCTCAGTGCTTGAAGGAAATAAAATAAAACAAGACTCCAATTTTCTAAAATATGCAAAACTGCCATGGAGGCAGAAATGCAGGTATCTCAAGTTAGGCCATTTTTAGCGTCTCATTGATTGGGCCCTTCACAGATGACTCATATGAAATGTCCAAAATCTTCCCGATACAGAGAGGACAGGAGAAACTGACAGCAAAGACATGTAAAGGGGAGAAAGAAAAAGGGTTGGGGGGGGGGGGAGGAAGAAACAAACCATTCCATACTTTCTGATCTCTTTCATCATCTCGATAAACTGGTGTCGCAGACCATGCAAAGAAGCCTCCAGGTCTAAGAATCCTATTGAGCTCAAATAATGGTTTACCACCTAAAATTGCAAGCCAGATTTAACAATAGAATTCCCGTTGCAAATAAAATAGATGGAACATAGACAGAAGACAACTAGTACCATCTGCATCCCAATGTACCCTGCATCGTGCACAGTGGATCAAATCATATCCGTTATTTGGAAATGTCAATTTTTGTGTTCCAATAACAGATAGAGTTGCAGGAATTCCTCGCTCTAGAGCAAACTGTATCTGAGCTTCATGTTCATCCTTTGGGGCAAACGACATGGTCATCACACCATTGTCGAGCAGATAGCCACCAAAGCTAGCAACACCACAACCAACATCTAAGACAACCCTGATATTCTTTCCCCATTGAATTTCTGGTAGTGTCTGGTGTGAAATGAACATAAAACAACCAACAGAAAAAGGTCATGATTCAAGAAGTACATCAATATCGAGTCAACTCAGCAGAATGAATGTGCAAGGTACAGTACATCATGTTTAAATCGAAATGAAGCATTGCTTAGATTCACAGTAAGGCACTTCCTCCGGACTACAATATAGAGCGTTTTCTAGAAACCCCACTTGGTCTAAGCTTTGCTTAGATTCACAGAAAGGTACTCCCTTTGGATTATAATATAGAACATTTTCTAGAAACCCTACTTGATCCAAAATATAGGGCATTGCATAGATATTATATATGTTTTTCAATTATACCCTTATGTTATCATATTTCACTCAAGTAATTAATGAGGGTGTTTTGAATAAGTTAAATATTATATTTATTGTACTCAAAGGTGTTGGAGAAATGAGAAAATTTTAAGAAAATAAAGATTTTAACCAATTTTTTTAGAAACGTTAATTAGTTAACAATGACTTATATTGTGATCTGAAAGGATTAGGAAATGTGTAGTAACACTGGTGCTGACTAAAAACAGAAACAGCGTAGAACAAAACAGTAAAGTCTCATTCAGTAACTGAATGAATAAAGACTTGTCGGCCCGATTCTATGATGTGCTTTGCACATAGTTGACAAAATTTCACCAATAAGTCCTCCCAGATAAAAACTAGTTTCGACATTATCTTTATCAGGACATGATTATAGTTTCTATGTTTCCATAGCAGTCACACAAGAATTAAAAAATTAGCAGGTCTCATGCTTTAGGAAAGTTAGGAGGATGTGAAGCCATTTACAGATACCTTCTGTATGTACTCAATATAATGATTAACTCCATCTTTAAATTGGGTGCCACCTCCTGGAAAGACAAGATATTCACCAGACTTTACCACCCAATGTTGGTCCTTCTTGTACTCAACGAGCTTTGGATGAGGCACATTGTCATACCAAATCTGAAAAACATAAATGTAAAACTCAATCACACTTACTTTCAACATTATCTAAGTAGAAACTGCGCACATAACTAAGTACCAAGTAGAACAACTTCAGAATATGGTAATTTTTCTCAAGAAGAGTATAAAGTTCTGCCCAACAACCCAAAAAAAAAAAAAAAAAAAGTAAACATTCTTGATATGCCAAGCAGTTAATCACGCCCCCAAAGTTCTAACCCAAAACAAGAAGATTGACATACTTGAAAGAAAAGACCTTAAAGAGAATTAAGTGCAAACATCAGTGTCCTGAAACGCAGACGGGATTAACTACAAAATGAAGTATTGATTGAAGGTAACATGAATGTATGAATTCCCAAGAAATCCTTATCAGCCAATCAATGCGTCAAAAAATTCTCAACAAGGGAACGCATCCATTGACACCAATAAGTTCTCTTACCGAAGTATCAATCTCACCATGTCCCTGCTCTTGGGCCACGGAACTGGGACTTTATACCCATTCGGAAGCGGCACCAAACAGCGCGGAGTAGGATCCGGACAATGCCTTTCCCTGTGCTCCATGTGCCTCCTACTTTTCAAAGCCTTGATCACCTTATAATTGTCCAAACAGGGTATATTATCTACCGCCATCGGTCCCCTGCATAGCTTCCAATCAATATTCACGTCAACCGAAACAATATTATCGACATCCCCCTTCTTTTGGGGAAGCTCTCCGTCCTTGGGTTCTGTGATCGGAAGCTCGCTTTCGGGCAGCCCTTCGCCTTTGGGAATCGTGATCGGATTCAAGTTTTGGGGTCGCCCTTCGGCTGCGGGTGTTGTGGTAGGGGCCACTTTTTGGAGTGACGGCTGGTCTCCCCGAATTGCGATCGGGGCAGCGAAAGGGGTCGTGGATGGCTGGCCTTTAACATCAGGATAGAAGAAGACGCGGTTGAAAGTGGAGGTGGAGGAGGAGTTAGTGAGAAGGAGGAGCGTGACGCAGAAGAGCAAAATCAAGAGTGAGAGAAGGAAGGGGGATTTCCTTTCTTTGAAGAGAGATCCAACCATAATGGGCATTTCTTCAGCGGAACGGAAACACGAAAGAGAGAAAGAGACGCAGTTGAAGGAGGGAAGTCTTCAAAATGACGTCATCCAAGATGAACAAAGAGGGAGATGGTTGTGAGTGAATTGAATGATACAATACAGAATTGAGTCAATTCTGCGATCTCCGGAACACGGGATTGGGATGGGACTGTTGGCCGTACCGCCGTACCACTCCAGGGATCGCCCGCTTTCGAAGAGATGTGGTACCACTGGCGTAGATAGCGGTCTTTTACTTTACAGGCTCCAACGCAGGAACTGTGTAACTTGTAATCTAAGTTAAGGGTGCGTTTCGTTTTTTTTCATTCAATATTTCGGACTTTTGTTGAATTTTTGAAAAGTTAAAAGGTATTTGAATAATTTTTTAAAGAGTAAAATCACTTTTAAAAATTGAAATGAAGTAAGTTTGAAATGTGAATTTTAAAATTTTACTTTTTGGTGGATTTTAAATATGAATTTTTTTTACTCTTTTATTTTTTTATTTAAAAAATACTCTCTCCGTTTAAAAATATAAAATATTTTTTAAAAAGTTAGATGTTTAAAAATATAAGACATTTTTATTTAATTTTTTGAGGTATAATCATTACCTTTTTATTGATAGTGAATTTATATTCATTATAAGATATTTAACAAAAATAAATATAAAAAGATAGGATTAATTTAAAAGTAAATAACTATTTTATTAAAGGGTGAGATTCAGTTAAAAATACCTTATATTTTTAATAGAAGAAATAGTTAATTCATTAAAAAGATAATTATGATTTGAATAATAATAATTAAATATCAAGTTCTTAATATTATAAATTAAACAATTAATTATGTTAATTTTAAACACTAATGTATAATAAAAATTATAAATTTTTATCATATTTTTTAAAATTATAAATTAAAAAATACAAATAATTGAAGATCAAGTTTTTAGTATTATAAATCAAATTTTATGTTATTTGAAATCTTTATCGTATTTTTTAAATATTTTAAATATCTTATATTTATATAATAAAAATCATAAATCACCATAAATTAATATTCTTTTTAGTAATTATACATTTAAAAATATATTTTGCTATTACAATTCAAATAATTTTTAATTTATCAAACTAATTTTTAACAAAATATATTTAAATATAACTTTTGTTACTTTTACTGAACTAATTTTTATTAAATAAATTTTTAATATGTATATTTTTAATAAATTAAAAACCAACACACACCGACAAATCTAACCAATTGCGGGCGGCAGGAGTTGAAGTGGTGAATTGCATAACGAAGAAGGCAATGCTCGCTGATGACTGGCAGCGTTTGGATGCTCCCAATGTACCTGGATCAGGCAAGTCTTGTTGCTTGAAGAGAGAATCAGTTTGCAAGACGTGCTACATTTGTCCTCAAATCCAAAGCAAAATCTAGGTCTAACAAAATAATAGTGATATTTTTTTTTAATAAAAATTAGGAAAAATAACAATTAAGGAGCAATTCCTCCCAATCAAGTTAATATTTTAAATTTTTTTATGAAAAAATTAAATATTATTGAAATAAAAATAGGATTTGTCTTTTTTTTCCGAAGCAACAATTTATGCATCCGAATAAAACACTTGTTTCTTTTCAGTACTAAATTAATTTTTTTGAATTGTTAATAAGTAAATTAATTATTATTAAAATAGGAATGAGAATTATATTTTCTGACCGAGGACTTATTGTTAAAATAATGCGCGTATACGTGTGAAGGGTAATTTTATCCTTTCATAATATATTTTTATTATATTTTGATCCTTTAACCATGCAAAATAATTAGTTCTGTCCAATGATCATTGATTGGAATTATCTCTAAAAAATATTGCTAAAAATGGCAAATAAGGGCCACCTGCTGACACCGGTTTGTTTTTTCGCCTTTGAAGTAATTTAGGTTGATTCATCCGTGATTTGTGATGGCTCATTTCGCACGTCCCAGCCAAAAGTAGTAGTATTCTTGCTACTCATTTGAAGCATGAATCGTGTCATACTTTAACAATGAACTCTGTGATCTCCGCAAATGTTATGTACAAAATGTCATTACGTTTTTTAAAGGATAAAAGTGTAAATTTAATCCCAAATTATTTTTTTAGGAGCATTTAATAACCTAAACTATCAAATGTTACGAAATAAATCATAAACTTTTAAAAATGGAGCATCCAGTAACCCGCCGTTAACTTCAGCTAACAGACATTATGTGAGGCCTACAATAACATGTAGCATGATATGTGCACGACACGTCAGCATGGTGAAGGTATAAATTTAGCCACGAACTATTTTTTGAAAAGTGTTGGGTAGCCTCTGCTATAAAAAATGGATCATCTAACATCTTCCCCTCAATTTTGACCAAACATTATTTATTTTAATACTTATGAGGTCTATAAAGCATTAATATCTCCATCTTTTGACATTCGTTCTCAATCTCAACTCAAAAAGAAGAGGTTTAAAGAGTTTTTATCTAAAGATATTCACAAAAATGACGTTAACAAAGTATAAGAAATAATTTATAACTAAATTAAGCTACAATTAAGCTTTTCACATGCATGCATAGTAAATTAAGCTTATACTTTATTAACATCATCCTTGTGAATGTCTTCGGATAAGAATTCATTGAACCTCTTATTCTGTAACTTATATTGAGAACAAATGCAAGAATATTGGATAAATTAATGCTTTTTGGGCTTCATAAATATGAAAATAAACAATGTATGATCAAAATTGACGGGAAAGTGTTGGATGGTCTGTTTTTTTTATAGTAGAGGCTACCCAGCACCTCTTGAAAAATAGTTCGCAGCTAAATTTACACCTTTACCATGCTGACGTGTCGTGCCCGTGTCTTGCCATGTGTCATTGTGGACCTTACATAACATCTGTTAGCTGAAGTTAACGGTGAGTCACTGGATACTTTATTTTTTAAAGTTCATAATTTATTTTGTACCATCTGATAGTTCAAGTTACCAGATGCTCTTGAAA
Organism: Prosopis cineraria; assembly: GCF_029017545.1. Classification (NCBI taxonomy): domain Eukaryota; kingdom Viridiplantae; phylum Streptophyta; class Magnoliopsida; order Fabales; family Fabaceae; genus Prosopis; species Prosopis cineraria. The sequence continues at coordinate 38,970 of NW_026555522.1, read as the reverse complement.
AAATAGTTTGTGATTAAATTTACTACTTTATCATTTTTAAATTGACATAATCATTTAAGATACTAACAAGATTAAATATATCTTAACTGGTATTATTATTATTAAAAAATTAGTTAGCAATTGAGATAGTGAATATTTGAATTGAACTTCAATTTATATTCAACATTTCAACTCCTATTTTCTCCAATATTTTCAATTTAAAATGCTCACTTGAACCTCCAGAGCCTCAAATTGCATGACAAAATGAAGCTTAGATCAACCGCGCGACCACGTGTCCTCTGTTTCAAATGTTTCGTTATTCTTGGAAAAGAAATATTAATGCAAAGGGAGAGATTGCTGAGGTCAACATCCAAGACAGATAGATAATAATGAAAATAAAAACACAACAAAAGCAAATATAATAAGACTGAGTATTCTCTTCGACAAAATATCTCAATCCCAAGTGATTTGAAGTTCGCATGATACAATTTTTTTTTTTTTGAAATCTCTCGACAACAAAATGGAGAATGAAGATTCGGTTAAAGCTGTCGCTATCTGGTTCTCCAAATCAGCTTCTCCAATTCCTGCATCAAATCCTGGTTCTTGACCACTGAATGGTTATCCTGACGATGCAACTGGCCATGTGTCCCGCTTCAGCTACCAACACAATGATAATGCCTCAAACCCCAATCCTAGAGATAACACAAAGGAAGATTCCAAAGGTGGATGGACAAAAAATTAGATCACGAGCAAAAAAAAAAAAAGAAAAAGGAAAAAAGCCGAAGATCCAAATTTTGAAGGTTCAAAAGAATTTAGAGGGCGATCTATGATTTAAGAATCTTTCATTCAAAAAAAGGACACGTGGCAAAATTTTACAACCTTCCCATTAGAGCCCTCAACTTCACAGGTCAGAGGACTTGAAAGCGAATCGGGGACCGGTCACAATCATTTTAAATGCCTACACGTTATGAAGTCTATACCAACTACCAAGCAATTAAAAAGAATCAGATCACAATTAAAATAATAAAAAAATATAATTTTAAATCCCAATATTTCACTCATATTTTATTATATATTTTTATATTTTTTTAATATTTTAAATTGTTAAATTTTTATTTTAAATATTTTAAATTTCTATACTTTATTCATTTAAGAATTTAAAATACTTAAAAATAATATAAAACATTGAAAAAAGTGCTGAACTTAAAATTATATTTTTCTGATAATAAAAAATAATGCTTGCCTCAAAGACATGATCCCTATATATGCTATAAAGGGCACCCAACGTGGACAAGGAACTGCAAAAGGCTAACTAATTTTAGTTTAGCAAATTAAGAAAATCGAAAAACTAGCTACTTAAAACTATTGTTCAGTCAGTGGCAGTATGAGGTTATTGTTACTTTTGAGGAATTGTCAGCAACTGCACCTTTTTTTTTATTTTTTGTGGGTAACGTAACAGCATCATTTTAAAAATTAAGGTAATGTTTGATTGGAGAAAAAAAAAAAATTCCTCTCCCTACAAAACCCCCCTAAATCCCCTCCCCCTCCCTTCCTTTTTTTCTACTCCCTCCCCTTCAATCAAATAAAACTTAAAAGAAGTATGGTCATGCTATAAAAATCGTTGCAACGAGAAAGGATAAAAATAAAAGTTGAAAATTTGTGGCTGGCGTGACTAGCATGCTACAGTAACAAGTGACAACAGATGCGTTGAAGTCAAAGAATGTTAGAATTGGAAAACTTGGGTTTCCCTCAAACTCTAAAGGCTAACAAAGAACATCACAAATCCATAATTGAATTGCAGATTCCCACAGTAGGCTTTTCAAAAACTCAGGGTTTAAACACTATTAAAACATGCGCAATGCTATTAACCTAGTTCTCCACTCCATATAGTGTAAACCATGAATTTGTTCATAAATTGAGCTGCTAGTCTTAATAATATGCTAATTTTAGTGGTACAAATCAATTTTCACAACAATTCAAGTTTCCAGCAAAATATAAAGTCGAGAGACAAAGTCCCAGATTTATGAAGAAGGTATTTCATATTTGTCTCAAATGTTCCCTTCCTTATTGAACCCTGGAATATGCAATAATTTTCTTTATACAGTAACACGCTAGATTTTTACATGGTTAATGACTAAAATCCAAAACAGATTCCCAGTCTTGCCTGAACAACAACAAGAGAAAAAAAAATCAGAGGTTTACACTTGCACTCAGGGTTCCTTTTATCAATTCTTACGCTGTGCATTAAAGTGGAAAGAGAAGGAGAAAATGATGTACAAATACTGAATGGACTAACACAATGACATTGATAAAATATTTCTAATCAAACAAAAGATAAGTAAGCAATGAATTGTCAACAGCAAACCATTAATGTCGACGATCAAGAAATGAAACAAAGCTAACATATTGATGATCAAAACTGTAGCTAGATTCAACAATCAACGTGAAATTTCTTATGGTGGTTTTGACAACTAAGGCAATTGGATTAAATGCTTCACTAAATTTTTTTTACTATCATCTTAGCATAGCATCTGAACTTATAGGTATCCTTGAAGGACTAAATATTTGTTGAGCTAAAAAGTTCAACAAAGTTAACATATACTCTAATTCTACCGAAACACTCATGTTAATATGCAACGAGTTTTTTATTAATTACCCTTTAATTGCAACTATTAATAAAATTAGAGAACTTCTGATGGGAGATTAAATGATCACTTTTGATCACGTTTTTAGAAAGACTAATAAATACACAGACTAAATGGCTCATCAAGTTTCTTCTAACACTTTAAATGTTCAAATTTTTAATAACTCACCTTTGGTTATAAAAACCTTTTGTACTATAATATAACTTAATTTGCCTATTTGTACGGTTTTTCTATGGCCTTCTCTTAAAAAAAAATGTAGTTGGAAGGATACCCTAAATCAATATCTACAGTTTCAGTGGCAACATGGGAACATTAGAGAATGAACAAGCTTGCTCTTGTTGTACCCCTCTTCGCAAGCTAGAATATACTCTATCGATAATAACAAGCTCAACCCAACCTGCTTTGACTAGGCTATTGGTCCCTCGTAACCTAGTGGTGAGAGTTAGCAAGATAAATCATTCGCTCCATGCTGTTGTGCTTGAGCAATGACCTTCATTGATTTGAAACTTTTGGTGCTCTCTAGGTTTTTATGGACACTCAATGCAAGAGGAAGTTGGGTTTAGAGCCTCGTTACAGGATTCTAAGAGAGAAGAGTTACTCTGTGGCCAAAAAAGAAAACTAGCAATATCTATTTTGATTTATCTTGATTTTGGAAAAAATCGTCCAAACACTCCAATTTTTTTTAAATTTTATTTGGTCCCTAAAACTTCGTTTGGCATAAACTAATTTTTTTCTCTATTTAGTAAATTGATTTTGCAAAATCAATATTAAAAATATTATTCAAATATTATCATATTCTGTCAGTTTTTTACACAATCAAATTTTTCCCAATTAAAATCCAAATACATTACACCCTATTCAATACTATACTAGAGGATATTTTATTTTATCAAAATAATTTAAACCATTTAATTAAATACATATAAAATTTCATACATTCTTAACTTGCTTTTTAACCATTAAATGTGAGACTTTTTCCCAAGTATATTATTTCTACCCGATGGTCAAAACGTAAGAATAATTGAATAAGTCTTGACAAAGTTTAAATTTCATTAATTAAAAATTTAATGAGACATAATCCATCTTAAAAACCCATCCTAACAAGTGTAATGATAAAATTTTAAATATGACAAGTTTTCATAATACCTTTGTTTTCTTGTTTTGAGTCTCTTAAAAAACCTCAGTTAAAATGAACTTATTGAGTAAACGTTGCATTTAAAAATTAAAAGGAAAATTACGTTAAAGTTTTATATAAAAAAATTAATTATCATAAAGTTCAATGACAATTGAAATAAAAAAATTGGCACCTAATTTTATTATCAATCTTTTTAATTCAACTATCGGGATTGTAATAATTAATTTTTTTATACGAAACCTGAATGTACTTTCCCCAAAAATAAACCTGTGGATGATTTGTCAATTTTATCTCCCCTGTATGGTCTACTATTACTGTATAGGCAATGTTTCATTAAAAGTGTCTAATTGCATTCACTAGGAATGGTTCAATTAAAAAGACCAGACAACAACCAGACATAATCTTATTTGACAATAAAAGTGACAAAATTATTCAACGTCCAATTTTGCAGCTTTCAGTTCAATACCCCCCAGCCAAAACACTGCAAGTACATAGACTACTCTACTCCATACAAAGAATCTAGAGAGAATTGGCCAGAGGACGAGAGCAAAATTGGGGGAAAAAAAATCTTTAAGCAGCAACTCCACGAGCAGCTTCCTCGTGGAGCAGCGTCTGATCAAAGTGCCAAACACCTGCAAGTCCACAATGAGGCACCAAGATGTGAACATTTGGAAAAAGACGGTGAAGCCAGACACAGAAAACACTTGCATGTAAACTATAGCAGTATGTTTTATGCAGCTAAATCTGGGATTCTTACCGTGCCCCTTGCCCACTCTTCTGAGCTGAGCGACATACTCGGACATTCTTTTAACGGCCTCAACCTACAATAAACACATTTAAATATCAGAAATTAGATCCATGCAGATGCAAATCGTGCGCAGTTTATTACAATGATTAATAGTTACAAAGAGCAAACTCTAAAATTTCGACATCAAAATTATAATTACCTGTTCACCCAAAAACTCGCTTTCAACGAAATCTGCCAACTGCACATCATTGTTTTTTGTGGCAACCTATTAACCAACATGCCTCAAGTCAGAAGAAAAAAGCTTTCCCTCTAGCAATGCCAGTAGCACATGACTAAGACAGGTGAAAGAAAGCATATGCAGTTAATCCAACAAGACTGAATATGAAGCAAACTTGTCTTACTCTGTGCAAGTTTAGGAGCTTCTCATTAGTTAACTTCTCTAATGATAGAGCAAGCTCCATAGCTGTAACGGGCAAATAAATGCACGTTTGCTTAGTGATGAAAAATGTGGAACAATTCGTTGTAGAAAATCCACCGACAACGCCTCACTTGTATTCTACTTTCTACATCATGTCAACTAGCAGAGATAATAAATACATTGTTGTGCGTGACAGAACACATTAAAGTTTGCATATCTAAACATTATATCTTTAGATATAGGACATCTATTTTCTGCGTAATCCTGCAGAAGCATCTACTTCACCTAGAATTTTCTCCAAGCATTACAAGTAAGGCCAGGCTACTGATGTTCAAAGGGTCATGAAGTTAAAGAACAAAAAAAATAAATTAACAGGGGAAGACAAAGGAAACGCAGGAAAGTTCTAATTGCAACTAATGAACTAAATTTGTTGCTAAAATTAAAAGGAAAAAATTAATCATTTAGTCCATATAGTTTTGGCTCAACTATCATTTAATATTTAAATTTTGACTCATTATAATTCAATTTTTAAAATTTTAACTAAATTACTATTAAATCTCTAAATTTTAACTCGATGTAATTCAATTTTTATAGTTTTAACTATTTTAAATATTAATCCTTAAATGTCAACATAATTTTAATTTTTAGAATTTTATTTTTAACATAAAAGGACCAACATTATAAATAGTTAAAACTACAAAGATAAAATTGCAGCAAGTCAAAAATTTAAAGGCTGACTGAGTTAAAATTTTAGAGATTGAATTATAATAGATTAAAGTTTTAAAATTAAATTATAATTGAATCAAAATTAAATGATTAATTAAAAGTTAAAGTTGCATCACTAGTTCTAAAAAAAAAAAAAATGCTCATGTTCAACAAGTCAACAACGGCATATCTCACAAGGATATGTGCACAAAAATGCGGTTAGTGAAAAAACTATCATCAGTTTTAGAGCATATCATTTAAATCCATCAAGCGTGCATTTGCAACTAGAACCTAAGCCATGCAAAACACAAGCAGGCCCAAAAAACGAACCATAAAGGCCATCTCCCTTTTCCTCATGATCAAACTCAGAAAGTGGCATCACAATAGACTGCAGCTTTACTCTCCCACCCCTTTTATTCTGAAATTCACAGCAACACACATAGAACGAATTCAATATGACGACGAAGGAGAAAGCACTGGAAGATTTCTTGCTGTATCTCAACGACAAAGTTAAATACCTGGTATTCCATCAATTTCTCAGCATGACCTCTTTCTTCTTCACTTGATTCCCTGAAAAACCTGTTAAACAATAATGATTAATCAGTGCTGAAAGAGCAAGTGAAAATGACCGAGAGATCGCAAAGAAAAACAGAGCATTACTTGGCAAGACCCTTGAGAGCGACATTATCCCTATCAAAATAAGCAAACATTGCATGGTAAACGTAGGAGACGTTGTACTCCACACTGTAATGCAAGAAGCCAATCGCAAAAGAGATAACCATTAGCTGGTAAAGATTTCAAAACGATTAAGCATCTATGAGCAGGAAACATATATATATGATATATACTGTCCCTTCGAGAAAATCCGATATTTATGTGGGATATCCCGATGTTATGCCCTCTAGTTGCTGCTGTGAGGTTGTTAATGAAAAAATAAGCCGGACATTCAAGGACTCAGAACACTATATTAAAACCTTGATAAACAAAGATACAGCAGAATGAAGAAACTTACTTGATTTGCTCGTTGATAGCAGCCTCACACTCGTCCAAAAAATTCCGTCGAGCAAGAGAAACTTGAGGGACGTCGGGAACAAGACTGAGCTCCTTTTTAACCTCTTCAAAGGGTTCAAAGACAACTCCGGTAAGGGGTCGATTGTTCCCACTTTTAGAGGCACAAAGCACCAAACCACTTGCATTTTTCCCAGGAGAGAAGGGGAGAATGGAGGACAGAGAAGCAGACGAGTTAAACCGCGAAAACAGAGAGCCTAGATGGTCGCCATTAGCATTGGAGAGAGAGAGAGAAGAGGCAGCGGTAGTTTTAAGAAGCATGATTTCTTGATGAAACAGTGCGGACGAGAAAGGTTTGGCAAGACAAGAGAAGAAGATGAACAGGGCTGGAATGTAGAGAAATCCGGAAGCAGAATAGAGAGATGAACAGAGTAAAGCAAGGGCGCAAGGGGCAGGCATAAGGATGTGATGCGAGGGCAGAGAATAAAGGCATTAACCATATGAGCAAGTGACACGTGGAGGGACATAATTGAGAAGATGAGTGAGGAGCGTGGCGAGGGTCGTGGTCGAGGCGGTAGGTTTAGGCTGTGCAATGAAAATGAAAATATCTGTGACTTTTCGTCCGTTCACAGTAAATACTACAAGTGTGGCTTCGTGTTTCGCTGCCATTTGTGTGGCCCAAAAATGCAACAGCAAAATGGCTTCAGAATCTTTCCGCTCCTTTTCCTGATTTCAGCCAATCAGCCAGCGTTGTCAGACGATACGGGATTACGAGTGTTAATGCAACGGCGCCCTGCGCGAGTGCGGGTGCAATCACTCTTTAGACTTGGTGCGATTTTATTTATAAATCCTTTTTTTTTTACCAACATTTATAAATCCTTTTTAAATTACTGCAAGAAAAAAAAATTAAATTTCATTACCCTTACCTTAAAATTTAGTAAGTGGTCACTTTTTTCTCTAATAAACACAAAATAAATTATTTTTAATAATCTTTTAATATTTTACTAAGAAAAAAATAGAGATGAACATAACAAATAATGAATTATTTTTTAAATAATACTAAAATTAATCCTCCCTCTGATCTGTAAATAGGCCAAAAAAGTACATTCCGTGTATATTATGTTTTGCCTCTCATGAGGTCTAATTAGTTTTTTAATCCCATTTTCGTGAGGTACATGTTTGCTTTGAATTTAAATATTATTATATTCAAATGAAAAATAAAGTATATTTTTACTTTTCTTCAAAAATATAATTATTATGATTGCTAGTCTGGCTGTTCATGGTGCCCCGTTGCCTGACATGATTTGGGTTGGGCAAGGCTAGGCGACATATCCTGTCCATTTGGCCATGCCTTAGATTTATATATGTTGTATAATATAATTTATATTTTTAGCTTAAGTTTTAAAATGTGTGTTTCATGTTGTATTCTTCTCCTAATAATATATATTTTCAATTCATATGTTAAGTTAGAAATTCGTGCATTTATTATGTAAATTTAGGATATTGAGTATTGACACCTCTAATAATAGCATTTCATCTAGTATTTATATTTAATGCCATGGTGAAATCCCTAGCTGTCTGTTGTTTTGTTTGTTACTTATTCTATTTTCAGCTGAAGCTTGTTATTATTGTTTGTTATTTGATAATAGGTTTCTAACTCTTAGAACATGGATTCACGAAGCATGGATGTTATTTTGGATTGAAATATTAAATATATTTTCCTTTTAAATGATGTTTGTTAGGCTTAAATTGGGTGCTATCAATTACGCAGAACGACTTGAAGGTGCCCAACTCAAAATGTTGGAGTTTTTATTGAGTAAAGGGTTGCATTTTGCAGCTCGTTCAACCTCTAAGCTGGGCATCAAGCATGGGCCTTGCCCTACCCACATACAGCCCTACTTGTCCGATTATCAATTAATATTCAATAGTCATAATTAATACTTTTTTGATGTGATTTTGTTTGCCCTAATCCCATTTAAGATAAAATTTGTGCATATAATACAAAACTTCTAAAAAAAATCGCTCTTCCTCTATCCCAAATTTTATATACTTTTAAATAAAATTACATATACAAATAAAATTTATTAAGTACATCTTACAACCTTTTTTTTAAGACAAAGATATACATTTTTAAAATACTGTTCATTTAATATTTTGCTTGTGACATAACAATAAAGAGAGAGAATGTATGTGATGGATAATACTGAAAATATTATTAGTGAAACCTTACTTTTGGCTAAGTGCCTTACATTTTGGGATGTCAAATTTTTTCTAAAAATATCTTATAATTTGAGATAGAGGGAGTATTGAGGCTTCATTGAAATTGTTTTAATCTGAAAAACATTCAAAAGATGTTTGTATTTTTTATTCATGAAAACAATATTTGATTTTATTCTACAAAATATTTTTTTAAAAATATATTATCAAATAGGTTTTTTTTTCTTGAAAAACAAGAAACTATTCCTAAAACAAATTGCCAAGCATGCCCTTAATTATGGGTGATGAATGACATAATAAATCATGAGAAACTTCAAGAAAAACATATGTCATACAACTAGAATAAAAACTAAGAACCGACCCTAGCGAGCCACCCCATTTAACCCCTGTTTATATAAAAGCTTGGGTTTGAAAAAATGGCACTTTAAAAAAAATCAAGCCTTAAAATTTTAATATTAGAATTTTTATTATTTATTTTTAATTTTTTTTACATTATAGTTTATATTTTAAACAACAATATAAATTATTATAATTAAAAATTTTAATTTTCTAAAAATAAAAATTATAATAAACACAGACTTATAAGCTCAACCCTAGCTAAATTGGACGACAGATGGGAATATATTTTCGACTTTGAACTACAGACTTATAATTTTAATTTTAATTTTAACTGATTACTGGAAATACGAATTCAGTCTGATTAACTGATTAATTTTAATTATGAAAGGAAAATTTTAATTTTAATTTATTTTTAATGGAATTACGGACTTATAATAAACTTTAGTTTTTTGAGCTTGAACTTACACGAATTCAGTCTTCCCGTTTTCCAGTTGAGTTACAGCCCACATCTTCGCCAAGTAAATGGGAATATATTTTCCCAAGCATTACAAGCTAACACCCCGAGCAGAGCAAGATTTGGCAGAAAATACGAGGGGACAGCAAGTAATTCCTCACCGCCATCGCCTATTCATTTGGAAAAGGCAAATGGTACCTTAGCTCCTTTAATTCCTATTTATAAAATAAAGCTACCTAACTCAGATTCTCGGGTGTTAATTAAACTAATTTAACAGATTAATTTCTTGAATATACTTTTATTTTTTTATTTATATCCTTATTTAATACCACCTATTTTATTTACTAACTTTTAACAAGAAAAATAGCGTTTATGATAAGGAGAATGATTGATAAATCTTTTTAAAATAGCAAAATGATAATTTGATCCAACAAAATGTAATAATAACATTTTTAAAGGACTACTTTGAACTTAAATTTATATGTGAAATTACTTTAATATCCTTTTGCTATTTAAAAAGTTATTATTTTCTTGATTGTTTTAGTCATTGATTGAACTGAATTTGTAAGCAATACAAAATTAGTTGGACTATATCGATAGAAAGTTATGCTTCTATAAATCTTTTTAGTCATTAACAAAACCAAACATGCAAATATTTATAGCAAACTTATAAAGTATATTAGGTTTTGCTGATTAGAGAAAGATACTGATATAAAGTTGTATTATATTTTTTTAAAATTATTTTAGTTATTAGTAAAACCAAACTTGTAAATATTTATACCAGACTTATAAATCATATAAAATTAACTACAAAGAAGAACTAAAGTAATTTCATACAAAAAAAAATTGAGACCTCACTATTATTATTACATGGAATTAAATTATCATTTTCCTATTTTGGAACTATTTGTCTATCATTATCCTTTTATGATAAGTCATTCCAGAACTTAAATTTAATAGTAACGTATTGAAAAATAAATAAATACTCTTCAAATTTTATAACACGAGAGTCCTATAAATATAAACAAATCATTTTTCAAATATTTTTTTGAGATAGTATTATTCTTGATCTCACATTTGGTCCGTTCCTCTGTTAAAAGAGGAATCAGATTCCAAAGGTGTTGACGCGTAGTTGGGTTGGGCTGATTAGCTCAATGGGTCGGCAAAGCCTTTAGATTTTAAGCCTAAAAAACAAAGCTCTATTGTAAAGCATCTTGCTACTTTACTAGCAGAAGATATGAATTAACTTAAACAGCACCCAGGCTGTTCTTTCATCTTTGTTTATAACAAGAAAAATGAAAAACGAAAGCAATCCAAAGCTTCTAAAGCAAGTGTAAGTGCTCATGGATTATGAATCATCCCTTTAAACTTTAGCCATGTCATTGAAGAAGCCAGAGAAAACAAATGTAACACACACACACACACAGAGGGAGAGGAGTCCTTTCCTCCCCCCTTTTTTTTAAACCCCCTTTTCTATATATGCATAGTTCCACTCTATTATCTTGACCCGGTTGTCTAATACTGATAAGATATTTTCTTGTGTGTTTTTGTGGCAATTAACAAATGATGGGACTTGTTTGTTAATTGTACAATAGTCCACAGCATTTTCCGAACTCGTGAACACCTTAAATTTACCAGATATATAAAAGAATAGACAAGTAGATTTTTATTTTCCATCATATACATGATTACAGGGTTAATTATTTGTAATGCACTATTAAAACAGTTCAATATAGCGGACAAAGTATAACTCTCTGATTTCTCAGCGATAGCTTCTTGTTTTAAAAAATGTTCCACATTTAGCTTATTTCCTCACAACTGATCGCAAGGTGCCCTGGGCGATTTGCTAGGACAAAATATATGAATAAATTATAGTGGATGGGTTAGGGTCAGGGTTAGGGAAACTGAGCATTCGTTCGTGCAGATGGAATGTATATTATGATGGGAAGAAAACGTACTGTAGCGTGGACTCGAGAGAATCTTCATGGACACGATGCACATTTAATGATCCTACATGTTTTTCCCTTGTGCCGTGGTGAGATGTCTGTTCCTTCACCATTATTTTATTTTATCGTTTTAATTTTGCTGTATGTGAGCGTCATAGGAATTGAGGGAAGCTTTGGAGAATCATGTGAGGCAATTAATGCGACGCAAGCTTAGGGTTCCCTGGAGCTCCCCCACTTTACAAGTTTCCGTACTAACATCCGTCGATATTAGCTTTCGTTTATAACAATCCTACAACTTAATTGCGTGTCAGGAATCTCATTAATGTCTTCTGAGAAGATTGCTCGCGTTTCCTTAATTTGTTTCTCAACTTTATTTGTTTTTTTAATTAACCTGCTTTCAAACAAGTACTCGTATTTACTATTTATATTAACCAGTCGCTTTATTAAAGCTTAAAATTACTTTTCCTACTTCACGATCTATTCACCCATTGAATGTAGAACGGTTATACATGTCCTTTTAGAAATTCAAAACAGCGTTTATTAACATTTTTCAATACACTAATGGGAAACATGCATGTTTTAATGCATTAATATAAATTAAGAATAAATATATTATAATAATATGATTAATATTTCAATGTATTAATCGTATTTTTTAATCTGCATGCTGAATCATTAAAAAACTTATATTTTAGAATGGATGGAATATTTCTTGGCATCACACACACACACACTTAGCATGCGCAAATATTATCAGGGGCGGAACTATGTTGACAATGAGAAGGGCAAGGTTCTACCCTTTTTACATATATATTGTAACAAGGTTAAAACACCTAAAACCCATATGCCAAAAAAAAAAACAGTAACACCCACTTCTTACTTAATTCACGTCTACATATATACACACACTTCTTATAAAAATATACCCATTATATATATAATATACTCATTGCATATGATATATATATATATATATATATTATATTATAAAATATCAAATTTATTAGTTTATTAAAATATTTTTATTGATTAACATTAACTTTTATTTATCTTTTTAAATTAAATCATTTGAAATAACACATCATTTTTAAAATTGTCCAACGCATCACAATTTTTTTTAAAAAATATATATTATATATGTTGATTTAAGTTTTATAAAAATTTAAATATTTATCCTATCCTCTCATCAAATCTTAATATTCAATGGAATCTAATTCTAAATTAGGTACTTAAACCTATATACTTAATGTATCTTTTTTTTTCAATTAAATCTAAATAATTGGATTCTAACTTTTAAGAAAGTAAAAAAACATGAATAGCAAGAGATGGTTTTAAGGAAGCGGTGGCTAAAAAACCATATGATTTTGATAAAAATTTGTGTGTATAAGTTTATTATTTAAAATTTTCTTTAAATTTTAAAAACTTGGCTCCCTTGAATTTAAAATCTGCAGGTTCTGCCGCCCCTGCATATTATCACACATGCAATGAGTATATTTGCATAAAGCAATTAAATTAAAGTGGTTATATATATCGTGAATAGCACGACTCGTGGCAAGTTTATGGAGGGCTTGGTTTCGAATTAATTGATTAATTTAATAGTCTTCTATGCTTAAGAGTATCCTAAACAATGAATTGAGTCAAACAATCATTTTTTTCTTTTTTGGGTGGGAGGAGGTATTAATATTGATACCAGTGATAATGTGTGCATTCACGTGAATGTTTGAATGTTTAATTACAGACATTCACGTTAAGCCTCTACCTCCTCGGTCTCTAAACAGCGACTTATTAGTGCTCTTACTTATTCACAGGAGAAGCTAAGCTATCAGTATCAGCAGTGTAGTATAGACAACGTATAGTAACATCGTGCGAGCCATTTCAAGTTTCGATATATATATATATATATATATATATATTCTCTTGTATGCAATATAATGCCTAGTTAACTAATTCACGAAGATTAAAAAATAGTTATTATTTACCATTATTATGTAAAAAATGTGTGTCACTAATTACCTCAGAGAGAATATTAAACTTAAGGAACAACTTGACTGAAAAATATATGTAATTAATAATGATGGTAATTTGAAAAAAATATTAAATAAGATATACAAATAAAACCAAGATTTTACCTCGTAAAGTTGAGATCATAAATTAAAACCAAAACAAAAATTTTAATTAGATCTTACACTTAAAAGAGAATAGTTTGCGCGCGAATATGAATTGCACTTGCACAGACAGATCACTTGCGTCAACCATAACCCTTGTTTTTATCTCCCTTCTTTCTCTCCACGTGGGTCCCCTTGGCCCTTCCAACACCAATATGACCTTAATTACTCCCAATTTTATTGTTCCCCCACCGCTTACCTGCCCTTCAACATTCAATTCCACTGTTGACTGCTGTTGTCTACGCCTAGCTTTTTTAGGCTGTAAATTTCCCGCTTCTGGCACGCTAATCCGCTTCAAAATAATAAATATTTCAAGGTATTTATAGACAAATCAAATTAAGAAAGGTAATTCATACATAAAATTGTTTATTTAATAAATGGTGCTGTGAAGTTGTTAAAGTGAATGACGGTATAATATAAAAACTATTAATAAATGTTACTTTGAACTTTGTTAAAAGATAAATACAGTAAAATGTTACCACGTGCTATACCACTATTTACTGCGATTGATTACAATTAAACTAAATCATAAAGGAAATCAACGTCAGATACAGGGGTGGCGTCAACGTCAGGGCAAGCAAACGGTTGAATTATGATGTCGAAGAAGAGAAGATAAACTTGACGACGCATTCGATGAAGTTGAAGCGGCTGATCGATAACAGTGAGCATTTAATTTAAGTTTCTTGTACTAATGACAAAGCATATGCATAAACGCACAACGTTTGGTGGCTCGGGGGGTCAATTGACAAGGCACGTGAACGTAATGCGCCACTTGTTCAACCTTGCAGTTTCTCAAGAGAGAGCTCGGTTGGACATAGAATGTAACATCATGGTACAGAACTCAGTAACGTAACGCCGCCCTTGATAAAACAAATAACCGCTTAAACCGTCATTATTCAGAGCGTGCCCTCTCACTTCAAGTGCCCACTGATTTGTGATTTCATTTCTGACATACTGCCTTTGTTTTTATTTATAAAAAAAAACTATCTTTTTTTTATGCAAGTAAAATTATATATTTTAATAAATATTTATTATAGATTTTTTAAATCACTCCTCACAATTTATATTAACAAAAAATAATTAATGCATACTTATACTAATTAACACAAGGCATTTTAGTTTAAGTTTTTTATTTTTCAGATATAATTATTATGATTAATTAACTTTTTTAATTTGTATGATGCAATTTTTTTTCTTATATATAGAAATTGAAGAAGTAACTTAATTGTACCCAACTTCAAACCCTCCTCATCACGATTAATCTCATTCTTCTTTGACTGTCTTCAAATTAAAATCATCGTCAATGGTATATTAACATACAACTACTTCATATTCCAGGACTGGCGTGCTCTTCACAAGCGGTTAATGATATGTTTCACTTTGAATTCTAAAAAATACGCAGAACTTGCTCCAAGTTTACAAATTTGTCTTGTTTTTAAAAAATCAATAATTATACCCAAACGTGGCCTACTTTTTTTAGACAAAATTTTTATGATTTTTTATGATTGCAATACTTTTAAAATTTTAATGTGTTATAATTTATAAGTCAACTCCAGCGAAGAGAATTAACTATTTTATACATGTCTTGCAAAAGAAAAGTAACCGTTAACTACAATAAACAACAGCGTTATTCCGGCCATTTCACTACGACAGGGACCTTTTATGCCCTCATGTCACAGGGGCATCATCCTTGAGCCTCTCGTAGTCTTGTGATCTAAGGCAATACAACAAAAAGAGTTGTGGTTTTGATGTCTCTATCGGTATTTTCTCTTTACAGATATATCCCTTTTGGTTTTTTTTACAAAATATCTTTTAAAAGTAATTTTTAATCTAAAATAAATGACACTTTGTAATAATTAGCTCACTTTTTTTAATTTTATCCTTTTTTAATTAGCGTGAAGATATTTAATGTAGTTATTTATATTTAAAGTTAGGGATAAAAATAAAAGTACATCTCATTTTTGTAATGATATCAAAAAAAAATAACTTCTTTTAATATACGTGAAATAATTAAAAATATTTTATAATCAAAATTAGGGTAAGTATATATGAAATATGAAGAAGTAAAATTTTCTAACAAATTAACGGTAACCAAAACTGAAAAAGGCATCATCAATTCATTGAAAGAAATCACCATCATGAATATCTGTTTTTTTTTTTCAAAAAAAAAGGAACATGGCCTCATAGTTGATTTGTCATACTCTATGCAAAGAGTGTACAGGTGTAAAATAAAATATGATTGAGAGGGGAGGCAGGCCATTATAAATAGCGGGTGGGAACACGGCTAAAGTCATGCTCGTCCAACTCTGTGCCTTTGTGTTTCCGTTCCATCAAACTCGCTCTCTTTCCAACATGGGTGGGAATTCGCCTTGCGCTTCATGCAAATTGCTCAGACGCCGATGCGCCAGAGACTGCATTTTTGCTCCCTATTTCCCTTCCGACGATCCCCTGAAGTTCGCCATCGTTCACAAGGTTTTTGGCGCTAGCAACGTCAGCAAAATGTTACAGGTTCCTCACCACTTTCCCCGCTCCGTTTTCTTTTTGCTCGCAGAAACACCACACCATCTTTAGTTGTTCTTTCAAGGTTTCGCCGTACTTATCTTGTACAAACACGGGACAAGACATGATGAAATTTATAATAATTACAAAGTCAAAAAAGTAGAAAACCTTCCTTTTCAAGTACATATTTGGTTTCATTTTGCGTCTTGTATGATGAATGATTCAGGAACTTCCGGTGCACCAGAGACCCGATTGCCGTGAGCAGTCTAGTGTATGAAGCTAATGCGAGAGTGAGAGACCCTGTTTATGGTTGTGTTGGGGCCATATCGTACCTGCAAAACCAGGTCTCGGAGCTTCAAATGCAGCTCGCTGTGGCTCAAGCAGAGATACTCTGCATCCAGATGCAGAGTGGTCCGGTGATGCTGACAAACCCAGAAATTGATGGCCCCCATCACCCCAAGTCCTTCTTTCTCCAAAATGACCTCCCTCAGTGCCTCAATTTAACTTCTTCTGCCAATGTAATTCATCATGATCACTCTCTCAAGAGAGAGAGCATCTTTGGACACGACATGGTTTCTTGAATAAGAGTTTCTCACGTGCTTTGGGTTTCGTGGCCATTTTTGTTCCATCGTTTTCACGATTTTTTTTTTCTGCACATATAACATGAAGGACGAGAAGTTTTCTGCACTGGGATTATTTTAGTGCCGAGGAGAGAAGCTGGGAGTAATATAGGGTCAACTATAGCATGTGATTATAAGTGCTAGTGAAGTAATTTAGAGGGTTCTGAATCAGTAAACCTGTTAAACTAAGGATCAAATGTGCTTGTAAATTAATGGATTGAGACGAGGGTCGGTGGGAGTTCTCAAAATATATATATATATATATATATAATATAACTCCGGGGGTTGGGGGGTGACATTGTGATAAAGTGATAATCATATCAAATGTCTGGCCATCTGTATAAGCATATTCCAGAACGTTTTATACTTTTTTTTCCCATATAGAATTTTTGAATACTTCGAACTAGAACTGCCTGAATACAAGAACGTTTTATTTTCCGAAATAGAATCCATCCTTTGAACTTGAGACTTGAGAGCGCCTCTGATTTTTTTTTTTTTTAAAAGAAACAGAGTGCCTGCATTCAAGTTCCAGAATGTGATTAGCAAACAAAGCCGAAGTAGAGAATTGCGGTCACTACAGTGTCAACTTGCTTCCAAGTCTCATGTATATGTATTTCGTTTTTGGTCCTATTTATAAAATGGAGATAAAAAGCCTGGAGACAATTTGTACCCAATCTTACTATCATTTTCATTTCTATTATCGTCAATGGCATGTATAGTGGGAAGCATCAGAGTTGAATCTATGAGAGCGAGTGCTGGAATATGTAGATATTGAATCACGAACGAACAATCCATCTGTGTAAAAAAAAAAATGTATAATTAAACGTGTTATGCATGAGTTCCTAATAATTATAGCCGCTTTGTAAGATAAAATTAATGGGCAATGTGTTTGTTTTTTTCTTGTAACTGTAACCTGAAGTTCTTGCGAATAAATGATGATACACGGAATGTTATTCCATGATGGCGCGGTTATGAGACGGACAATAATCGCAGGGTTGTAATTTTTGCTCAGTTGTTGGCAAAGTTTCTCTTCTGACCATGTTACTCAACCTCTCGCATCTCTCTCACTTTCCTGTCTCATCATCTGTCAATTACCTCACAAGCTACAATCTCCTTTACCTAACAGATAACTTTAAAAATCTCTCCGACTATTATATATATAGCAACTGCTGTTTTTGTTTCTTCTAGCTGCTGCTTCACGTGCAAAGTGCTCAGTTCATGGGATGTGCCTCGTATAAATATATCTCACATTTTATATATGTTTTTGTAAATCCACCTCTCCAGACTATTATATGTCATAATCAAAGGCAATATTTGGATATTCGATGGGGATGAAAAGGGAAAAGGGGGGAGGGGTAACAGCCGTCAGTTGTTTTGTTTTAAATTTGTGAAGGTCGCCCAGCTTTAGAGTTTCATATGTGAAAGCGTTTTGGCAAAGTCAAAGTTTGGAAGCTTAATGAGTTCATTGATTGCTGGCTACCAAATCCTGGTTTTAGCTGGGGGATTCGATCTTGTCTTTATGTAGCCCCATGGTGAGTGCTTCAGGGAAATGTGCGACTGATGAAGCTACCAGTGTCACCACAATAAAGGCCGATATAATATATACTCCATATGATTAAGCCACCCGTCGTCATAGAATTTGGCAGCTTCTCGATGGGTTTTCCTTTTCTTTTACTTTTTAACACAATGCCATCTCCAACTCTCTTGACCTCCACACGATCAAATCAAACAGATGCCGATGTCACGTAGTTAACAAATCATATCAAAATGGCACTAACGCGAGCCTTTATTTACCGGTTCATTATGTTGTATCCCTGGCCGATCTTGATTGTGTAAAGCTTTTTATGTGCCTAATTTTCTACCCTATTCTTCCATTATTCATCCTTTTAAAGATTTTTAGTATTGAG
This sequence comes from Prosopis cineraria, assembly GCF_029017545.1. Classification (NCBI taxonomy): domain Eukaryota; kingdom Viridiplantae; phylum Streptophyta; class Magnoliopsida; order Fabales; family Fabaceae; genus Prosopis; species Prosopis cineraria. Next base: position 20,185 of record NW_026555522.1, on the reverse strand, counting down.
CTTTCTTATTTTCAATGTTTATCTTTAATATATTTTTTGTACTGCAAAAATCAAAGACGATTATGATTAAAAAATCTTGACCTATTGTTGTTCACCGCAAGTGCACGGGTCGTAGCAAGTAATATAATGAAAATAAAGTATCGTTCTTTTGAGAATTTATTCAAGAACAATGATCAAGCAAAAGATTAAGCAAATTCAATCAAGTTGAGTTACACATATTAGGTAAAAATGATTTTTTTTATGAAGCTAATACTAAAAAATAAAGAAAGTGATTGATTCACAAACTTCAAACACAAATTGAGACCTAGGATTATTTATTCCCCTTGCATTTCATAACACCAAAATTACCTCCTCTCATAAATTCTTTTAATGAAAATAAGTGCTAACCTAGGGTTCTAAAAATACTCGAACAAGCTCTCTGAAGTCATGAACAAGTGTTTAGTTAAATTAATTGCCCAATCTCTTGTTACAATTAATAAAACTCAATTTTAAACACCGACCCTAATGTGGTTATGCAAGGCTAGCAAGTATATCTCTATCTTACTAGCAAAACCATCCATTCAACATGCAAATATCAAGTTCTTGCACAATATTATCCAAATTCTACAGTCAACCTAGCCCTCTCAAGCATCAATTAAGTGAACCCAACATCTAAATGATGGCCAATCATGTAGAGGCATTAAGGAAAGAGTAAAATAAACACACACACACACACACACACACATATATATATATATCATTAATCACAAAAAGAGAGGAGAAAGATAGTGTTAATTCATATAAGGGTTCTAAATAATCCTAGAACAAAGGGTTTAGCTACTCATAATCATCCACAATCTACAAATATATAAAATAAGTAGACACATTTCAAATTACAAGAGAGGAAAGGGAAGAGGAATGGAAAAACCGAAGAAAATGAGCTCCAAATGTCTTCAAAGCTTCAATCTCTTGATCCCAACTCTTTTAATGCCCAAATCCTAGTATAACCAAGCTTCAAAAGTGTCTAAAAGTCTGAAGAATGCATTTTGGGTCGAGCTCTCAACTTATATGTATCCTAACCAACTAATCTTTAATAAATGAAACGCAGTTGACAGCGGCAAAAGTCAAAAACGAAAGTCACGACTTTGAGACGACTTTGGCAGTTTTGCATTGTTTTTACAGCTACCGAAAATCATTCATTTTGCTCTTGATTTCTTCATCCAAAAGCCTTCTAAAAAATTTACAAAGCTCCAGAAATGCTTCTAATCAAAACTTCAATCAAAATAACATGAAATTAGGCTAAAAATATCAAATTAAAGTCAAGAACACAAGCCCAAAACAAGATGCATATTTTCCTAATTTGGGCAATAAAAATATATACAATTGAACCAAAATGGATTAGAATCTAAAGAAAATGTGATGAAATAACATGAACGGTCAACACTTATTTATGAAAAATTTAAATTCCTCAATTTCAATTAATATCGTTAAAAATCCTCAAATGTTATTTTTCTGATAATTAACATATTAAAAAAAAAATTCTCTGCATGTATATATGTGTTTATGACTTCAACTTACTATATAAGATATCTGCAACGTCTATAAAAATTATGGCACATCTGTGTATCTTGATCATTAGATTTCTGTTACTATTAAACACCACTAATTTACAGTGCTAATTATTCCCCCAAGACTATACACTTCGGTCTTCTTTTGATTCCAGGCTTCAGTCATTATCTGAACTAAACATTAGATTTTCCAGACTTTTTTCTTGTAACCTTTCCCCCAGTTTTACTCTTCATTGTTACACACTCCACCAACACAAATGCGGCTGGCACGTTTTTCGGAATTATTAATTAATAATTAATGAATCAAAATAAGTCATGCATAGAATAGCCGAATGATTACTCCTTCCAAATCATAATATAAGCCGTTAATACAAAATATAGAATAGTAAATAGGTGTTCAATATTTTTTTTTCAATTACACCATTATTTTATTAAGTAATTAATGAGAATGTATTAGAAAGTCAAATGTTATATTTATTGCTCTCAAGAGCATAATTTGAAAAATGTGAAATTTTTTTAAAAAATCAAAATGCTAACTAACTTTTTTGAAAAATGTAAATCAAAATGTTATATTTATTGCTCTCAAGAGCATAATTCTTGTTGCCTGATGCAAGAAATTTATTAATAATTAATTTTGAAATATTTTTGACCTTGAAGCTTGTTATAATTCCAAATTTTTTATTATGAAAAAAAGTGAACATGTATTTGATTTAAAGAAGCATACTGGTTTTTGCCTCAAACGGCAAGAAAGGACAAATTGATTGCGTGTTTTCTTAAAAGTGAAACGGTTGTTCCCGGCAAAATAAGATAAGATAAGGTAAGATAAGATAGGATGGTTGTTATATAGTGTTGTTAATCTTGAGAAATATTTAGATTGATCGAATGTATCATATTATTTATAATCTGTTTAATAAGAACATGACATTTAGATATTATTTAATATAAATTAATTCTGATATTAATGATAATAAAAAGAAAAAAATAAAAAAATTGAATGTGCATTTGTTATAAAAATAAAATCAATTAAAAAAGTGTTACAAAAAATTTTATTTAAATACTTGAAATATTTTAATTAAATAGATCACAAATGACATGATACACTTGATCTATTTAAATATTTTTTGGTTAACCTTAATGCTTCTTACTAAAGATGTCCCATAACGGGTCCACCCACCATTTGTTTACTATAATATAATTAGTTATTAGTTATTTATATAAAACCCTGAAGGCCTAAATACAGATAATTAAAGGTCCAGCAAGACGCCAAAGTAAAGTGAAGGTTTGAAACTTAGAGTGAATTGGAGATTACTAGATGCTTCTGGATAAAAATTTGAAGAGGCCAGAAGCCTTGGATTGCAGAAACTGCAAACGAGATAAAGCCAATTTGCAGCTTTTACTCCATTCGCTCTGTTAGAATACATATAACTTTAGCTTGTAGTTAGTCAAAATATAACAGCAATTGAAGAGAAAATTTCAGACATTTGTCAAAATACGCAAAACAAAAGCACACCCCTGCTTTCCAATATGAAATTTTGAATTATTGCGGAGACAACAAAAGTGGAAGTAGGAACTTAGTTTTCATTTGAGGGCTCGAGGATAATACTTCCAAAACATTTTCTTCTGGAATCCAGATGCCACTAACCCGTCCCTTTTCAGTTGTCTTTCGTTTTTCTTCTTTTTTCCTTCCACTTGTCAAGTCAAAGTAAGATTTTTTTAACCTATGGTGGAGAAAATCTACACTATGTAGAAGCTACTCATACAGATTTATTTTCTTTTCCCTTCTCTCTCTCTCTCTCTCTCTTGTGCTTTTCCGCACTACAATGTAGATACGAACAAAGCGGTTATGCTGCTGATTCAAAGGATTTAATATACATTAAGCAGCCTGGAGCATTGAACCTACTCACAGTGACTACTGTATGTAGCCCTCTAAAAAATAATTATAGTCAATTCCCAGCCTGCTTTTGGACTCATCACCAGCATCCTGTTTAACCCAAACCTGCGCAGTGCTTCTGACTGATCAGCATGAAGCAGTTGTAACAACAACGATAAAAAGGGCACTTCACTTGTACCGTTAGAATGAAGTTTCATTAATTTTTGCAGCATAAGTTTAACAAGTAGATGCCCTCTCCAACCTCACATTTTACAATAGAGTCTTCCTATGAAGGAGAAGTGATGTTACATTAAAAATGAACATTTAAGCATTTTCAACATGCAATTCATAATATGGAGAATCATCCAGCTTCTGATTGGTACCGTCATCACTACAAACTTGTATAATAAATCTGACACGGGAAATGACAGCAGGAATTTTGAGGTCAGCAACGTAGAAGCAATTCACTTGTGCAATTCCAAGGTACTCTGGCATTGGCACACGTTCTGTTTGTTCTGATAGTTTCTCGACATACACTTTGTAGTTAAGGAACACGTAATTATCACCATCTTTCAGGTTCCAGAGAAGTTTGAGACTAAGGGCCTTTGAACCCTCGGAATCTGATATCCATTTGATGTATTCACCACTAACTAGCCACGAAGTAGAGATGGGAAAATCTGAGTTATGAGCAGAAGTCTTGATTGTAATGTGACCAAGAACCGCAAAATAGTCCGTTGAAGAACCCACCCTGCTATCAGGGCCATATGATCTGGACTTAAGTCTTGGCATATTATACGGAGGCTCTGATCTGTAGCACACTGCATGGATTGCTGTCAACACGTACCCAGTCATGGTGATTGTGCCTTCATGTACAACCCATTGAGGGGAAAGTCCCCTGAGTTCATGCGTCGTGAGTGCTTTGTCGAATTTGCTTGAGAGCTGATTCATTTGCGGGGATGTAAGGAGTACTGAAGTTCTTTCGTTTGCAATGGAAGTGAACTCAAGCACAAGTCCCAATGAAGAATTGCTATCAGATTTCACCTGCATTAGTCGTAGGTTTCATGAGTGAACGAGATTAAAGAAAAGAGCCGGAATTGTCCAGTTGGGCAGTATAACAATGGGAGAATGACAGTTAAGGAACTTCTAAGAACATTAATCTCAATTTCGGACCGTGAAATTTTAAAATCCCAGGCAAGGACTATGGTCCTTAATTGTGATAAAAAAAATGTAATTTGTGAGGTGGGATTCACCAACGCGACTTGAGAATTTACTAACTCAACTTGAGAAAATTACTAACGTATATTGTGAAAACATGAAACCCTACTTGGAAATGGAATTTTTAACAAAAAGTGCCACTTGGGAATTCACTAACTAAACTTGAAAAAAATTCTAACGTATATTGTGAAAAAATGAAACCCTACTTGAGAATTATTAATAAAAAGTGACTTGTCCAAATTGATGTTTTTTATTAAACAATCGATTCCCAAATGGAGTTTCATGTTTTCACAATATACGTTAGAAATTTTTTCAAGTCGAGTTAGTGAATTATCAAGTAGCGCTTTTTGTTAAACAATTGATTTCCAAGTAGGGTTTCATGTTTTTACAATATACGTTACAAATTTTCTCAAGTTGGGTTAGTGAATTCCCAAGTGGCAATAATGAATTCCACCTTACAAACTACATTTTTTTTTATCACAATTAAGAACCATGGTCCTTAACTGGGATTTCAAAATTTCACAGTCTGTAATTGAAATTAATATTCTTAGAAGGTCCTTAATTGTCATTCTCCCTGTAACAATTGGCCAAGCAAAATACGCCCCATTTCCTTTTTCCTGATTGTGTAGCCTTGAGTTTACAAATGACAAATACATGCTATACTTTTCACAAAGAGAGAGCTTACAGAATATAATATGTGGATAGGTGACTCCCCCACAGGAAACTGCCCCTGAAAAATTCTCTTCTGGAAATAAGTTTGTCCCTCGAGAGATCCTTTAAATGTAATGTTCCCCCCTCCACTATAGGATGCTTCCTTAAAGCTGCAAGTTCCAAAGAAAGAAAGCAAATGATTGACATCTTTTCATAATTAATTTTGGAAAACTATTCACTATGTAGATGAAAAAACAGAAAAGCAATGTTGTGATAAAGTCATTAGAAAAGAAAGAAAGAAAGAAGTGTGAATATGAGAGAAGACTCTGCACCACTATCAGCTTAGCCATCAAACATCAAACTCCTAATCTTGCCAATAAAGATGTTCTAGAGGATGACCCCATAATTAAAGGCATGATTTAAAATAGAACAGTTTTTTTTCATCATCAGGCGACAAAAACAGTTCTTTGCAATTGAACAAGGATTACCTATCCTGAAACATCCTCATATAATCTAAATATCAGAGTGAGTCAGTCAATTATGTCTTCTGTTTGAGTACATTGGTTTTGAACATATGAATTATATGACATACATTCTGCGTTGTTAATCAATTAAAAAAATTAGTAGAAGGAAATTCTGATATGTACTTACTCAACAAAGGCTTGAATAGAAGCATTTGGAGTGACACCAGCAAACTCAAGGAACGGCTGCACACATATATGTAACAGAATATAAACAAACTTTGAACAAGGACCACTTGTATCAAAGAAGGAATTACAGATTAGAAGGCATGGCATTGGTGTATAGTTGCAATTGAAGGAAAAAAGTAAACCATCCATTGCACAAGAAAAGAAGGATCTGTGATGAACATGAGGACCTGGAATAAGACTGGGAGTGTCTATCAAAGATCACAAATATTTTCCTTGTTACTGCAGATTAGCTTTATTAAATTGATATTACTGGATGTCAGAAATGACAAACAAGCAATTAATGAATGGTGTATGTATGTATACGCAACCATCCATATGGTACTTATTTGAGCACATACCTGTAAACCTTGAGAAGAAATGTTGCACCAAGCAGCATCATACACTGTGTCTCCGTCAATTGAAATATGATAACCACGTCCCTGAAAGTAACAAAGAATGTCCACATTTGAAAGATTCACAAGAATCTAATCTAGAGTGTTTTTTCCTCAACCCAAAGGTTAAGTAAGCAGAACAGAAATAGCAACCATGAAATATCTCAAGGATTGCATCTAGTGAACTAATTGTAGAACCCCAATTCATGTACAAGGGCACTATACAAGCTAAAATTACCCATCACTTTTATCTTATGACCAATTAATGACAGAAGTTTACAATGAAGAGAATTATTTGGAGTTAAAAAAAAATTAGATGTCTTATGATTTATATACGCATTACCAACACAAGAAACCATTAAGTAGACGTGGACAAATTGGAAGCAGTCTGGTCTGGGCTTTTATTATGACCTTTAGGTGCCAGACGAACATTTTCTTTAACAGGAGTGTTTAAAGCTATGATTTGTATTGCTTTTCGCCTTCTTCTCAAGAGTGTCATTCACTCAGCTTAAAGGGAGATAAAGCAAAGTCCATCTTTTATTAAAAAAAAAAAATGAATTCTCATTTCCATTTGCCTATCTTATTCACAATTAATTTTATAGTAACTTAGACTAAAATTCAACAATGACTTGAAGAAAAATGAATTCTCATTTTCATTTGCCTATCTTATTCACAATTAATTTTATAGTAACTTAGACTAAAATTCAACAATGACTTGAAGTTCTATGCAATTGAGTATGGGCAAAAAGTATTTTCAAAGTTTTTATTCATACCAGAAGCTTACAAAGTCCCATTTGAGCAGTAGGAAGACAATATCGAAGTATCGAAGGGGACAAGAATCACAATTGTTTACCTGATCAAAGTTTGTGAAGAATGGCAGTATTCCAGAGTAGTTTCGTAGTACGCCCCATGATTTCTCCAAAAGACCCCACCAACTACAATAACAAATGTAATGCAATGACGCAGGCACTTATATGATAAGTATTTCAAAATGGAATCTCCAGCATGAGTATGAAACTTGTTTGCCTAATATGAAAATTCAAGAAGTTAGAAAACTTTAAAATTGTGAAAATGATTAAAAAAGAAATGTAGCGGTGAGAAAGTTCATGATGGAACTGAGCCTCCACTATTCATGTACACTAGAAGAGGAAAGAAAGCAAAACGTGTGCTTTTGCTTGCTTACTCTAGAAAAAGTCCTTGAACAAGAGAACATGGCCCAGAGAACAGTTAAGGGGCAAAAGAGCAATTAAGGTGCATTGGGCTGTTAGAGGTGAGAGCAGAAGAATATAGTGTAGGAACAAATGGAGACAAGGCAAAAGGAATATGAGTTTGGTAGGAAAGCCTCTGCCTTTCAAATTGTACAGGAATCAGTAAGCTGGTACTTCTTCTATTTCTATTTCCCGGAACAATAGTTCTTACTTAAACTTACACTCAGGTAGAATTATAAACTCACACGGAGCGTTCTGAAAAGAGATTCCCTCAGTTCAGAAATTCAACATGAATCATTTGAAATCATCCAAATATGATTGACAACCCAAAAATACCATGCGAGCCAAATGATCCAGGTTTTATTTGTCACAAGCTACACAAGCAATATAGTCAAAGCTTAAAACTTAAAGATGCCACTGGAATAACTTTAGATATTGAAGAATTGCTTTTGGACGAAGATGCTCAAATTCCTCAGCTTTTCTTCAAGGTAGTATTTGCATTGATGGATTTGGATTTGAATTTTAGGTTTAAAATCTTGCATTTAAAATTCATGTATTCAAAATCCTTTGTTTGGGTAGTTTAAAAAAAAAAAATTCAAATGAAGAGAGATGAGGTGAGATTCAAAATAAAAATAAAAAAATTGAAAGTGATGAGTTTACTTATATTTTTTAATCAACGAGAAATGAGAAAAGATACAAGAATCATAGAGGCATCAATAGTAAAAACACAAAGAGAATGGGATATTTGAAGTTATTGGAATTCCATATGACTACGGTATAGGAGGAATTTAAAATTACAAAGGAAATGTGATAAGAGATGAAATCAAATCCAAATCCATAAAATTTTATTAATAAAAATGAGGAATTTGATCTAAATCCAAATCCAATCTAAATTTCCATTAATCTGAACACACCAAGATATTTTAACTCCACAGATTGAGTGCATAATTATTCTTAAGCAAATCCCCGAGAGAGCTTAGTGGATCAATGATTTATGTTTCGTCTTTCATTTTCTTTTTGTTTGTTTTGAGAGATATAGCAATCAATTATGATTCCTTTTCTGTTGATTCTTTTCCAATCGAGAGGTATGGATCCATGGGTCTATGTGTCTATATAGATCCTGCTCATCGATTGACAAAAATGACAAAGGTATGACAACACTAGTAGCTGCATTACCGATTTTGACTAGTCTGAAAATCTGGTGGTTGCTTAGTCTCATAGACCCACCCAGGAGCAAATACTGCAGCTGAGACATCCTCCTTTCTTAGCACATCAAGAGCAACATTTGCCTAATACAACACATCCATAGTTAGCTTAGAGTCATGAAGCTAGTAAAAACATATCCTATTTGCATAATTTCTCATAAAATATAAGTGATACTACGTATATTAAATATAACTTGCAATGGTGAGGAAAGGATTTAATACTCTGTTTGGGAAAATGGCATATAATGACTGCCATCAAGAGTCTTAAATAACAAATACTCCCTCCAGCTTTTGATATAGATCACTTTTTATATAGGACACTTTTAAATCATTAACGTTGTCAAGAAATTCAAATAGTTCCCAATATTACCCTTATTAACCACATTGCTTAAGCATATCTGGAAGAAAAATAGTTAATGTTTCACTAATAAGTAAGGTGACTAACAATCAGGACCAAGAACACCTTCTGGAAAGGTCTCACATTGAGGATCAGAGTGGTACTACAATTCCAGAAAAAAGAATACTAGAGTACTCCCATCTTTAGACACAATAGGAGATCTTTGGCTATGGATTTTCTAGCAGTCACTATAAAGAAAAACAAACAAAGAGGTGCAAGTTTATGAAGAGAAGAATCTAATGACTTTTAATGGAATTAAAGGCTAAACACTTCACTAAGGAAGAAATGCAACATTAACTATTTGGGGTAATAACTCTAAAGTCAATTATAAGCCCATAAACAAGAAGAAAGAAAACATCTCTGATAAAAGCCATTATGTAGTAAAATAAAATCAAAATACTTTGATATTTTATATGTTTAGAATATCTGCGACATCATATTTGAGTAATTAACTTGACCTCAAAGCATGCAAGTTATTCCACATCCTGGCAGCTAAAACGAAGAATAACAAGTTTTCTTATGTATTTTTTGGATGTAGTATGCTACAAGAATACCTACCATCTACAAGGTATATACTTCAATTGAAATAAAACAGGCATTAATTCCTGATTGTATATCTATCGAAGCGTGGAAATGTTTAGGTGAAGAAGGGGTGAGATGGTTAACTAAGTTATTTAATGTGATTTTACGGTCCAAGAAAATGCCTGATGAGTGGAGGAGAAGTACATTAATTCCTATTTATAAAAATAAAGGAGATATTCAGAATTGTACTAACTATAGAGGGATTAAACTCATGAGCCACACAATGAAATTGTGGGAGAAAGTAATTGAGCACAGGTTGAGATTGGAGACAAGTATTTCTGAGAATCAATTTGGTTTTATGCCAGGTAGATCAACTACAGAGGCGATTTATCTACTAAGGGGATTAATGGAAAAGTATCGTTGTAAAGATAAAGATCTACACATGGTTTTTATTGATTTGGAAAAAGCTTATGACCGTATACCAAGAGAAGTGCTTTGGAAAGCGTTGGAAAAAAAGGGAGTACGGATTGCTTATATTAAAGCCATACAAGATATGTATGAGGGGGTAAAAACTAGTATAAGAACGCCTAGTGGTCAAACAAAGGATTTTCCTATAAAGATTGGACTACATCAGGGATCATCTCTGAGTCCTTATTTGTTCAACTTGATTTTAAATGTTTTGACGGAACATATTCAAGAGGAAATCCCGAAATGTATGCTCTTCGCGGATGATATAGTTCTTATAGCAGAGACAAGAGAAGAGGTTAATTGCAAACTTGAGTTATGGAGGAGGACATTGGAGTCGAAAGGTTTTCGTCTGAGTAGAAGTAAGACGGAATATTTATATTGTAAATTTGATAAAGGACTATTCGAAAATAATTTGGAAGTGAAATTGGGAGATCAAATTATACCTCAAGTGGAAAAGTTTAGATATTTGGGAGCCATTATTCAAAATGATGGCGAAATCAGTGGAGATATTTCACATAGAATTCAAGCTGGGTGGTTTAATTGGAGAAAAGCTAAAGGAGTTATTTGTGACCGTAAGGTGCCTAATAAACTTAAAGGAAAGTTTTATCGTACTGCTATCAGACCGGCAATGTTATATAGTAGTGAATGCTGGGCTCTAACGGGACAGCAAGAGCATAAAGTTAGAGTAGCAGAGATGAGAATGTTACGATGGATGTGCGGACATACACGTAAAGATAAAATTCGAAATGAGCACATACGTGAAAAAGTGAGGGTGGCACCTATTGAGGAAAAAATGGTAGAAAATCAGTTGAGATGGTTTGGGCATGTACAAAGAAGACCAAGGGAGGCACCAGTGAGAAGAGTGGAACATATAACTTTGAGTCCGATTAAGAGAGGTAGAGGAAGGCCTAAGAGAACACTCTTGGAAGTTGTTGAACGTGATCTCTTAATTAATAATATTTCTAAAAGCTTAATAAATGATAGAGCACAATGGCGTCTTGCAATCCATGTAGCCGACCCCACCTAGTGGGATAAAGGCTTGTTGTTGTTGTTGTTGTTGTTGAAATAAAACAGGCAATAAATCTAGAATATCTATCATAGCAATCCCATGCATGCACCAAGAACTATATAGGAGTAATTGGTAGACTTCAGTTCCTGGATGTTCTATGCAGAATTATATTGATTTCCAAATAAGTTATATGTTGAAATAGTAGAGATAATCTGTAGCTATACAATAAGATTCTCTAATGTTGCCAACCACTTACATTCCACTGTCCACCACCGTATGTGTTCCTTCCAAATACATCAATTCCCATGTACACATCAAATTTTCTGTCACCAGCAACATCGGCAGAGAGCCTTGGATAGTCTTCCTAGATGGTACATAAAAACTAGATTATGGTAGATAAGAATTGATCATACAGTGGTATAGTGGGAGCATACAAGAGGAATAGACAATACCTTCCACGTATAGTTTACAAAAATTCCATCGCATATATCAAAGAAAGGCTTATTGTATTCATCTAACTTATCCTGCCACTCTAAGATACCATTGATTGTAACACTGTCATACCTATATGAACCAAAAAAGAAAAAGAAAAGAAAAGAAAAAGTCAAGTTTCACGCCATAAGCAAATGAAATGTTACAAGAAAAATTAATTTGTTTCTTCTAATACTGACCATATTACTAATGATCCAGGCACTGAAGAATGCATTATCAACGTTAAATGTTTGACAAACTCCTTCAAAATTTCAATTTGACCCACGTCCAATTTCACCTCCATGTTTACCTGCAATAAAAGGCTGGTGTTTCAGCCACTGGGAAGATCACAAGAATAGTAGAGTACAGTAAATGCAATGCTTCAAACCAAAGAAGAATAGTGGTATCTGTTTCTCACTATAAACATATATATTTCCCTAACGTGATTTTCTTATTAATTCTATTGTCACAGACAATGTCTGTAAATTTTTTAGCAAGAAAGCACTTGGATCAAACGAATTCTTTACGCAGCTTCAGCTCAAATAGTCCAATTTCATGGAACCCAAACTTATAATATTCAAGTTTAATAAATTTTTGACAATCACTACATTTGCACCAGGATACTCTGTTGCACTGCAGATCAAGAAGTTCGCCCCAGATATCATAATAAATATAACAATTATCAATGGAATCACCCTTTACTTAGATTTAAATTTACACAGACACGTCAATGAACCCCCATAAAGAGCACCAACGATGAGTTTTTTACCAGCCACCCATCAAAGCCTAAAGCAGCAGCAAGCTCTGCCAAACGCTCTGCATACATTTGTGCAGACTCCTTAGTTGCAAGCATCTCATTACAGACCGCTTTTCCCTCATCCCATTCCGTGATGAAAGTTCCCAGCACCTAAGATATCAAAATACAGCCAAGAAAGATCAAGTACAACATCCTTCAGTTTATCAATTTGAAACTATTTACAAGATGAAAGATGCAATGACATCATCCACCTCTTGTGATTAAATTACAAGCAATAAATGATGTTAGAAAAATCAACCTGCAACAGACAAAATAAAACCCGATATAACATTCGGGAAAGATGTTTAGGATTACCATATAATCTCATATCATGTCAGTTAAACTCAACCAAATGTGGAGGAATTCAGTTGACTTCAATGACTAGGTTGTAATGAAGCATGTGTTATAAATTTTTTAAACCACAGTGTCACCTCATCGTGATCAGAAGATCAAGTACCTTAACGCCATGACGATGACCTGTGTTTGTCCAACAAGGAGGAGGAAGAGTAACTAGACTATGAGAAAAGTACACAAACACATCTATCAAGTGCCAGTGCCATATGGCATAGGCATCGGCGTTAGTGCCACCCTGAACCCACTTATCATCAGTATAACCCCCGGCCATATCATGGCACACGAGCAATCTGCGCCTGAGGGGCAATGAAGAAGAAGAGCCAAGACTTCGGATGGGGACGGAAGCTTTGTTAAAAGGGTAGTGAAAGGAGTTAAAATAGGACCGGGACTCCAGCTCGTGAAGCGTTTTGATTGGATAAGAAATAGGCAGGGAGGGTTGACCGGGATCAAATGTTGGGGTGTCGGGAGCAGATTGTTGAGGCTCTGCTTCTGAATTGCACGTGACGATAGAAAGGATACTTTGTAGGATGCAACGAAGAGTGGCCAGTGCAGTGATCAAGAATTCCCGGTTTATACAGGGTCGAAGGCGCCGAGGAATCATCCGACCCCAAGGAGTCGCGCAGTCACAAGGCATCGAGGATATGACTGCTTTGCTTTGCCGTGTTTGGTTGGAGGGAAACTAGGAGATAAAAATGAGTTTATGAAATTTTAATAAAAATAGCATACAAAGTAAAGGAGTGAAATAAATTTGCAAAATAAATAAATAAATAAATAAATAAACTTGACTTCTTTATTTATTTATTTTTAAATCAAACTCATTAAAATCCCCCCTCTTTTCTGAATTTCATTCTAAATGTCTGTTTGGATTTCAATTGAATATAATAAATTATAAAAATAATTAATTAAGCGGTAAATTTTAATCATAATTGATTATGTTATAATGAAATCTATTTAAATATTATTTTTTAAAATTAATTTTAATAAAATTAAAGATGTCTGAATAATTTATTTAAAATTAATTTTTACTGTATAGATTACTATAAAGGATATTGCTTTTCAAAATTAAATTATTAATATATTTATATAAAATATTATTAAATTTGTTAAAATTTACTTAAGAAGTAAAATATATTATTTAAATTATATATATGATTAATTATAAAATTTAAATTATATTAATATTAATAATTTAATTTACATAAATAAATAATTTAATATATCTTAGTTCAAATAAATTTAATAAAAGAGAAAGATTTAATTCTTAAATGCCAAACATTAATTTTACAATAACTAATAAATATAATAAAATATAAATTAATTTCTAATGACATCATGGATATGAGTTATATCTGACGAAAATGTTAAGTACTGCTTTAAAATTTTGGCAAATAAAAAATATAGCAATGTAACAAATGATGCAAAATTTCTCTCTCAAGACCTTTGCAACAATTTTTATCATACACTAAATTAAATTAATTTTCCTTCATCAATTAATATTTTATTTGAATTTGTTTTATAATAAGTGTTAAGTGAAAAGTGATGGTTGACAAAAACTAATTATGTTAGCAATTTTTTTAAAGATTTAAAATTTAAATTTTACTAAAAAAAAAGAGAATAGAAAAGAGTTTTATTTTTAAAAAAAATATAATTTTTTCTTGAGCATTTCTTTATAATTTCTCCAATACTTTTTTATCAGCGTTTTTGAAAGAGCTCAAAATCTTGGCTTTTGAAAAAAATTAATTTTAATGGTTGAAATCAATTTTTTGCTTTTTTAGGTGTTTGGCTAATAAATTAAATAATTGATTTTTTTAGAAAAAAATTGGTTAAAGACGTATCCAAATAGGCACGAATTCTTCCTTCAAACACCTAATTGTAACAAACAGGTTTTTGTCACAAAGTAGAGAGGAAAACGAAACAAAACAAAGCCCGAAAAGAAGCAAGAGGCTAATATATTTTTCATCGGATCATGTAAATTAATAAAAATTAATTATTTAATTAAAAGCATACTAAAATTTTTTTTTATTTTTAATTATTATAAATAAAAAATAAATTATTTTTAAAATAAATTAATAAGAATATTTATTTTTTCTCTTTTTAATTTAATAAAAATATAATGATTCACTTATTAAACGAATGCTAACAAAATTTTATATTTAGAACAAAAAAAGTTTTAAAACGTTTCATGCATAAGGACGGATGGGGTATTGAAGCCACATGTCCTATTGAGAAAGCCGTCTTCGTATAGAGTATTTAACATGAATGTAACAGCTAATATACTCATCATCAATGCTGATATTCGATTTTTGAAAAAAAAAAATAATTAATTGGTCTTATAATTTCACTAAATTTTTAACTCAATTCCTATATATATTTTTAATATATGGCCACGGTAAACCGTCCATAAAGACTGAGATTTAGTCATGTCTAATATCAAGAAGTTTATACAGTCTTGTGAGAGTTTATCAAAGATCGTAATATTGAAGTTGTTACATATTATCTAATGGGCTAGAAGATCTGCATATCTATTTTCTTCTCTATAAACATGATCAAATGTGACATCTCAATCCCTCATTATGATATCTCTAATTTTCTTGATAATGTCAGAAAAGGGATGACTTTCAGAGTAGTTATGGCTAATAAAAGACAACACATCCATTGAATCAAGGTAGATGTTAACTGTAGATAATTCCTCTTTCCAACAAAGGTTAAATCCTTCAAAAATTTCCATCAATTCTACCACTATACTATGATGATAGCAAAAAAATTTAAAAAGTCCTTTAATCCAATTTCCTTTACTGTCTCTAATTATGCATTTGTAAGAGTCTAATCCATCCAAGCTAAGGTAGACTTAATTTAGCATCATATCTAGCATCTCTTTTGTTCAAGTGGTTGAATTTTAATAGAAGCTTTAGATTATTATTAATTTGTTAAATGCTAAAGAAGGAAATATCGTTATTCAAGATCTCATCTTCAGAGTGGAGTTTCTTGTATCTGGCTTCCCAAATATTCCAACAAGCTTAGGCAAAAAGTCCTTGCTAAGGTGTTCTTCTTGTGTTTAAGCTGCCTACTTCACTCTTTTCATTCTAAATTATCCAGTCTCACAAATTAAGAGAAAAAAAGGTGTAAAGTTTTGTAAGATTCACCAAAATTATTATTTTTTTTTTCAAATCTATGTAGCTTCATCACAATCTCTTAAAATATGAATAGTAAAGTTAAAGGAGTTACAACCAAAAGGACAATTGCTTTGTTGGGGAGAGTGACTAATGGTATGATGCATGTAGTTGTTATGCAAGCAATTTCAAGCAGCCTTCTAAAGAAAATATTTAATTTTTTTTTTACATGGGCCACTTCCAAATGCTATACTAGATATATGAGTGATATTGGTCCTTGTAGGTCTCTATAGCTTTGTAAGCAGATTTAATAGAAAAGTTGCCATCAAAGAAAGCTCTCCACAAAATAATAACTTCTTCACTCTATTGATTAGAAGTTTGCACAACCAAGATCTGTTTGATTATATTTGGGTAAAGGTAGTGACTTAAGAGATCAATATTCTATCTTGCATTAAAGCAAAAATTAGAAACTCTAGCATGGAGAATAAAGTTAGCATTATGGAAAGCACATTTAACAAGAGACTCTGGGAGTGGAGATCATTTATCATACTAAAAAGATATTTAATCTCATCTACTAACTTTCCAACCAACATGTAGCATTAACTTATCCCAACCTTTTCATATGCTATTACAAGTATAGGAGCAAGTGTTAGGTTTGACCACCATTGAAATTTTGGGTTTGTTGCACTTGTATTTATTTCATAAAATCCACATCTAAAGGCAATTAGGTTTACTGATAAAGCCCCAATAAAGCTTCACAATAAAAGCAATATTTTAATTTTTACGCTTCTTAAGGTCAAGTCCCTCATCTTTTTTGTCCTTGATAATGCAATCTAAAGAAAAAAGATGAGATTTTTTATTATCATTAGATGAATCCCAAAGGAAATTTCTAAAAAGTTTTTTCTAATTCAAATAAAACACTATCAGGTAAAAGCATGGTTTGCATGATATAGTTAGGAAGAATCAAAATAACATATTTGATAAGTACATATTCTCCAGCCATGTTCAAATCAGCTTGTCAAACTATAAATTCATCTTATCAAGAAGAGAGTCAAAGGTAAGTTTAGAAGCCTTTTCATGAATAATAGAAATCTTAAGGTATTTTCCAAGATTGCCTATGAGATAAATTCCTAACTCAACACTAATTTTTGTAGCTCTGTTAATGCTAACATTCTTCAAACAGAAGAGTTTGGATTTATTAGTATTTATTTTCTATCTAGAGGCGTTGCAGAAATCAGAAAGGTAGTGTTGCATGACCCTAGCTTGAGATAAAGAATACTCTACAAAAAGTAGAAGGTTGTCAGCAAAAAATAAGTAAGAGATAGGAAGCCTATTAGTTGTTAGTCTAATTGGCATCCATTCTTTGTTATCAATGCTACTATTAATGTAACGGTTTAAGCGTTCAATGCATAGTATAAAAAGATAAGGAGAAAGATGATCCCCTTGATAGACGCCACTTGAAGGTGTGACTTCATTAGATGGTTCTCCATTTCAAAGGACTCGCATATGTGTGTAATAGAGATGGTTGTTTGGATCAATTTCTTGAAGTGACTATTAATCTCAATGGATTTGAAAGTATCATCAAAGAAGTTATAAGATAATCTGTTGAAAACCTTCTCAAGATCCACCTTAAGAGTCATAAAAACCTTTTTACCCATTTTGTTCCTTATGGAATGAATGACTTATTGGGCAATTTTAATATTATCACTACTCTGTTGCCCTTTTATGAAACTGCATTAGTTATCACTGATTAAGTGGTTCATGCTTGTATGAAGATGATTGGATAGTATTTTAATGATAATTTTATAGCTAACATTACAGAATGATATAGGACAAAAATCTTTTATGCAAGTGAGATGATCATTCTTAAAGATTAGAATAATGAAAGTGTCATTAATTACTTCAATAGTTTCAAGCTCTTTAAAAACTTTTTTGACTTATTTGATAAAAGATAACTTGTTATTGGTTCAGTTATCAATAAAAAAGTGTTGCACCTAGTACCAAGTAAAATTGAAAAACCACATACCTCGCTGCCACATCACACACCCTTTCCTCCATGCTATTCTTGTGCCTATTTGGATTTCAGTTGGGTATAATAGATTATAAAAATAATTGATTAAGTGGTAAATTTTAATCATAATTGATTATCTTATAACGCAATCTACTTGGATATTGTTTTTCTAAAATTAATTTTAACAGAATTGAAGATGTCTGAATAATTTATTCAAAATTAATTTTTACTGTATAAATTACTATAAAAAATATTGCTTTTTAAAATTAAATTATTAATATATTTGTATCTAATATTATTAAATTTTTTAAAATTTACTTAATAAGTAAAATATATTATTTAAATTACATATCTAACTAATTATAAAAATTTAAATTATATTAATATTAACAATTTAATTTACGTAAATAAATAACTCAATATATCTTAGTTTAAATAAATTTAATAAAAGAGAAAGATTTAATTCTTAAATGCCAAACATTAATTTTACAATAACTAATAAAGATATAATATATAAATTAATTTCTAATAACATCATAGATATAAGCCATATCTGACAAAAATGTTAAGCATTACTTTAAAATTTTGGCAATATAAAAAATTAAGTAATGTAACAAATGATGCAAAATCTCTTTCTTGAGACCATTACAACAATCTTTGTTATGACACTAAATTAAATTAATTTTCCTTCACCAATTAAATCTTATTTGAATTTGTTCTACAATAAGTACTAAGTGAAAGGTGATGGTTGATAGAAATTAATTATGTTAGCAATTTTTTAAAGATTTAAAATTTGAATTTTATGAAGAAAAAAGAAAGAGAAGAGAACAGAGTTTGATTTTTTTTAATAAAATTTTATGCCTTTCTTATAATTTTTTTGAGCCCTTTTTTGTAATTTCTCTAATACTTTTTTATCAGCATTTTCGGAAAAGCTCAAAATCTTGGCTTTTGAAAAAAAAATTGATTTTAATGGTTGAAATCAATTTTTTACTTTTTCAAGCGTTTGGCTAATAAACCAAATAATTGATTTTTTTGAGAACAAAGTCGATTAAAACAGGCCGTGAGTAATCAATCATAACGATCAACTCATATAAGTGGCGCATCTTTTGGGGGAAGGGGGAAGTAAACAACAGGATGTTAATACAGAGATGGACCCGTCTCTATCATTTAAGGTTTTAAGCCTTAGAAAATTGGCAACATGTATTGATATTTGATAATCTTGTAATCAAACTTTGTTTAGGAGGCTAGAGTAGATAACCTAGGCATGTACGCACTCTAAGTTGTTGTCATGCAAACGTTTACGATGAGAATAAATTAGAGAGGGCTAGATTTGTAAAAATAAGCAGTATTGAGATATATATTTAAAAAAAACGTTTGTTAAAAGCGTTCAGTGGATCATGCAGGTCAGATATTATTTTTTAATGTGATGAACATAAAGATTTGAGGGTTATACTAATACCACCCTCTTTACTGTCCCATAATGCACAATATCCCAGCCTTCGTTTAAGAAACTCAAATAAAACTTTTTTAATCATTGACCAAGTGAATGTCTGAAATTTTGAACGTCAGGACAGGAAGGTAAACACCTCATAATTCGTTAAAAAAAAAAAAAAAAAACATGATCGATGAAACCCCGACCTTCTTCTTCCTTTCTTTAAAGGCAGGTAAATCCAGATGAGGATTGTTAACACGTTCTTGTTCGGGGGAAGAATATAAGCCTTCCATGATTGTTAAACGTATCTTCAAAAAATTGTCACATCCTTTACCAAGGACAGGAAAGGTAATGAGGATTAAAGAACAATCACATAATCTCTGCGAAGAAATCTAATGCCCTCTTATTTGTGGCAATAGCAGCATGCTTGACGAGGATGGTAATACTAAGCAACCACAAGTAATAATAATGCTTATGCAAAGAAGGGGAAATCCCGAGAAGCTAGGGTTTTATAATAAAAAAAATAGGATGGATAAAAAAAATGTCGCTCAAAAAGAAAAACAGGGAAACAAAATAGAAATTTCCACAACAAGTTTACACAAAGAAAAGCGCGTGCCTAGGATAGCCCCAAGCAGTCATGAGGTTCTATCGAAGGGGTATTTATTTAGTGGTCGATTTCTAGAGAAGAATATCTTTATCAATTGATAGCGTTAGTAGTTGTTTGAGAAAAATTATGAATGGACAACGATAATTTTAGACTCAGCCTAACCGCCACTCCTTATATGAATCTTTTGCCAAGTTCGTCAGGGTTGTTGCACATGTGATCCCACTACAATGT
>NW_026555521.1:0-63669 GCF_029017545.1 Prosopis cineraria | reverse complement strand
TTTTGTCATTGTATCTCAATAGAAAATATTAATTTTTAAATATAAGTTGTTGTAAAATAATTTTCAAGTAAATCTTATTTTCAAACAAACCATACATGATACATTCTCATCATATTCTTTTAACATATCTTTTAAATATATTGAATTATCAATGTCTTCTTCATTCATCTTATGTCAATTTGTCGTGGACAAAAATGATCTCTTGTAATGGTCTCACAGAACTATACCAAAACAACCATTTCAGTTGAAAAAAAAAAACCTCCATTTCAATATCCATTCACATATATGGGGAACTTAATTTTGCTTAAAAAATTATAGTGAATGCAACCTCCGAAAAAATATATAAATATTATTATAGAATAATTTATGATACTTATAGACCATTAAATTCAATATATTTTGTAAAAAAATCATCATAAAAATATAAAGATTTTAAAATTATTGAAATATTCAATAATTTGATTTGCAATAAGTTGAGTAAGTTTGAAATCATTGGTATTTTGAAATCATCGAGATATTTTTTCCGTTGCAGCGTTGATGTAATAATAATAGTACTTCAGTTCACATTTAATGTTTCCCCCTTCTTGTTTTCCTTCGAGAACGTTGTGGCGTGAAGAGCAAGTTTGATTGATTGTTTATGCAGTTTCACTTGTTTTTATTTTTTGAGCAAAATGCAGTTTCATTTATCAAACCATCATTTTTCCGTTCGGGAACTACACATACAATTAGTTTAGCGAGTTGTTAAAATAATTCAATTTATTAAATGAAGTTATTTTTTAAATTAAATCACAGTTGCGTGGAGAATACGCCCGTACATATCATTTATAAATATCAGTTTTGCAGGAAGCTACTTTCAGTCACCTCCTCCTCTACGCTAATTCCATTCCCTCCGCTCTTCCATTGCCTGGGTACTCTAAAGCCTCTCTTTAATCTTTCCCATGCGAAGGCACTATCGTAAGGATTGCTAGGGTTTGCATCTATGAAAGCATTTGGCTTCTCAAAATTTGGCATCAGTTTTGAACAAGAGCCGAGGTTTGTTGTTTTTTATTCTTCTTTTTCCGTCTTTTTCTTTCTACCCGAAGTCTGGAAATGGTCCATGTCTTATTTGCCGTTAACTGCTCCTCTCGAATCTGTACGTACTTTAGTCGTCATCTTGTTTTTAGTGAACTATACACACACAACGATCCTCGTTTGCTTTTTTCTGAGAGCATGGAAGTCGATGGCTCGAATTTGTTGCTTTATTAAATTTTAAGTGATGTCCTTGTTTTTTACCGGGTAGCTTTGTTGAAATCTTTCTGTCGTTAATGAGTGAAGAGTGTAACGCGGCTGTCACCGATGGACTTGGTGTTGTTTCGTTGATCTTCTGTCTGCATATTGATTGTCCGTTGATGCTACTAACGAAGATGGAACTGGCCCCATTTATACATCAGCGCGGAAACTGCATGTTTCCCAACATTTTGAAATTGTTGTCTGATAGCATAGCAAGTGCGGTCGAGAGCGCGAGTCAAGTGCACGCACGTGACTGCAGTGCATTGATTCATAATATATGGAAAACATTGATCCCGGATTCTTTCTAGCGTGGCCTCTTTTCTTGTGCAGACATGATTCGGTCTGAGGAAATAATTACAGTAGGTGCCGTTACTTTTAGTAAGCTTAAGGTGTTTTTTATTAAGTTTATATTATGGTTAATTGCCCACTTTTCGTTCCATTACCTCTATATTTTTATTCTATTTCTATCAAACATTTATTAAAAAACTTATTCTTATTTCTTTTCCTTTTTATCAAACATATTTTAAGTTACAAAATTCTTTTCTATCCTGCTCTCTATTCTCATTCTATTCAAAACAAAATCTTTTCATTCAACCGAATATTGCCTTGCGTGTGGTTTTTGGCCCTTTGAGGCCTCCCTCGTTTAATTCACGATTGCTGCAGTGTTTTAGATATTTTTGTAACTATTTTTCATGATCTTTTTAACTTAACCCAAATCTACCCTCCTTTTTGTACTTCCCCACATACCATGAACCGTGCATTTATCTCATTTTTAAAGCTTGTAGCATTTGAACTACAAATTTAATGGTTTTACATCCTCTGAGCACACCAACTGTTACTTTGAAGTCAACACTGATGCTTTTACATCCACTGGGAGGGGTGAAAGTAGGCCATTGACAGTTGATTATGATGTTCAGCGCTGATCAAGAGACATGTTTTTTGACGTGAGATTTTGCCTTAAGTTGGAACCTATTGTCTGCTAAGGCCTTGATGATCCTGTACAGGTGGAGGTTCAGGGTTGCTTGTTGAATTTGGGGGAAATGAACATTCAAGTGGGCGATGAACTGATTAATCCTAAAGGAGCTATCGTGACATAGTAGGGAGTATTCCCTTCTATTTCTCACAGATTACGATGTAGCCCTTGGTCGACTCTCGAATTGCCAATGGGATACAGAGTTCTGTGTGCTTCTTTATTGTCGTTTCCCCAAATTTCTCAGGAAACCCTATCCTCATTTGTTTTCGGGGTGCATCATAGCTTATATGGACGTTATGGTTATCAACGGGGCATGCTCTCGTGCAGTGCACATGATCCTCTGGTTTGCTTGAATTTTCATGTCTTGTTGTCTCTGGCTGTGCTTTAAGTCATGTACTGTATGTGACCACTCTACCCAGAGGCTTGACTTTTTCCCACCTCACTTAGAAAGGTAAACAAGGTTTGGAGCGATCTCTAGTCCATGGACATGGTGTGCGTTTTCATCCCTTCGGCTTTCTTTACCAAAGCCCAACGATTTATCCCACTTGTTGATGAATTTTGATAGCTCCGATGATGTAAACATAATCTATTTTTCTTTCCATTACTTCTCTAATTTTGTTCTATCAAACATTGATTTGAAAACTTATTCTTATTTCTTTTCCTTTTCATCAAATATATTTCAAGTTACAAAATTCTTTTCTAGTCTGATATCAATTCTCATTTTGATTCTATAATCCCACCTCTAATTGGAAGTGTGTGTGGAAAGTAAGAATGAGAATTACATGCTTTATCTCTGGTAAGATGAGTTCTTTGAAAAGTCCATATTTCACAAAAAAGAAAAGAGAGATATATATTTTTGTTTTGGATAGGAAAATGTTATTTAACAATCTTGTCCTTTACACGTCGTTTTCATCCCTTTTCTCCTTTTGGTCCAGGTCCTTTGAATCTTTGGAAAACATTTATCTCGAATCTTTTCTGGCGTTGCCTTTTCTCTTGTGCAGGCATGATGCAGTGGGCGAATCAAATGGAACCTAAGTAAAGTTTGGAAGAAAGTATTGCTCATCGATGCATTTGGTTTTGAAGAAATAATAGGATCTTCAATGGTGCCACTGCTAATACTAGGTACTAGCAGATCGAGATAGGAAACTATGTTAATTTAAAGTCCTTGGGAACTTTTGTCATAGCAAAATCATAGGGCATTTATGTTGGGAAGATGTGATGCAGATTTTCTATCAAAAAGTGGATGGGAATTTTCTGTTCATGCTGGAGACAAAATATTTTGGTTTCTTTTCTTATTTACTAAATGTATTTTAAATTGCAAAAATCTATTCTATTCTCATCTTTATTCTCATTTTCACTCCATTAAAAATCTTTTCATTCATTTTCATAAAAAAAAAAATCTTTTCATTCAGCCAAAAATGACCTTAGATGTGATTTCTAGCCTTTGTGGTCTCCCTCGTTTGATTGCTATATTTTTCATGATATTTTATTATCTTAAATCTCCTATATAAAAAAAATTATAATTGTTAAATTCATCTCAATTGTAGAAACTGGTAAGATTTGGAATGCAAATTTAATGGCCATAAAGGCATGAATATTTGTATTAGTAATTTATCAATTATATTTACATTACATCATAACTCAAGTTAAATAATCGATATGTACCCTTCAGAGTTGCATTTCAATTGTTTGCTAATCACTGTTGTTTTGCCATAATTGTGGTTTGTCTTCGTGACACTGCATAAGCATGGAGGAAGCATCAATGCTTCTACATCCTCTGAGCACGCCGTCTATTACTTTGATGTTAACACTGATGCTTTTGAAGAGGTTTTAGACAGTTAGATCCCACAGTTGTGGTTTCCTTCATTTATTATTTCTTATGATAATTTTCTTATGGAAGATCTGATGTTTGGCCATGGTTTGCGTGCCAGATTTGCTCAGTTCTTCACTAAACCATTGATGTCTGTTGATACTACGACAAGGAAAATTAAAGCTGTTGACTGTGGTTAGCCAATTTTTTTTTTTAAATATTGTCTACTGTTTCGAGCTGACTTATTCTGTGGTAGGATATTTAACTTGTAGTTAGTAATAATGATGAACTTGGAAGCCTATGATCTTGTGATTCAGGAACTTAAAGATACTGTGTATATCCTCACTTCAAGGTCGTAGGTTGGGAATCACAATGATCTTGTCTTTTTATTTAGTAGGCTGTGGTTATTTTTTCATCCTCTAAGTTGAAACTTTCATGACATATGACTTTTTAATTAATGTATAAATATTACCACAATGGTGAGTTGTTTTTAAAATAAGAATATGTGTATGTGTATATTATTTTATGTTAGGTTACAGTAATGAAAAGTGATTTTTAGATTTTATGATATCTTTGTGGTCCTCAATTTATAAAAAAAAATTTACTATTTAGTAATTTTAAAATTTTATGATGTTTTTACGTATCTCCACATTTTTATGGCATTCTTTCTCATATAACTTCGGATTATTTTCAACAGTTATTCAAAATAGCTTTTCAAAATAATTAAAAATCTATTTTTTTTTTAGTTTCTGATTATTTTTAGAAGTGTAAGCAAACATTATAAAATTTTACAAAATGGATTTAGTTTCAAAAAAATATGTCCCTTCACATGGAACAAGTTTAAACAAACGGCCCATATCAAGTAGGGAAAGGAAGTTAGGACTTTGCATTTGTTGATGTGTTTCGATTGCTTGAACTTTATGGGAAAGGGAATTTCTTTTTGACTGATAGTGCGTGCCTTATACAACTGTTATTAGTTGTTTTTAGTGGTGAGGATGGCATGACCATGTTCTTGTGGCAATTGGATACAAGGTTGATGCGTTTCTTGGCTCTAAGGGACATAGGTCTCCGGAAAGGTGAAAGTAGGCCATTGGCAGTTGATTACGATGTTCAGCGCTGATCAAGAGACATGTTTTTTGACGGGATATTTTGTCTCAAGTTGGAACCTATTGTCTGCTAAGGCCTTGATGATCCTGTACAGGTGGAGGTTCAGGGTTGCTTGTTGAATTTGGGGGAAATGAGCATTCAAGTGGGCGATGAACTGATTAATCCTAAAGGAGCTATCTTGACATAGTAGGGAGTATTCCCTTCTATTTCTCACAGATTACGATGTAGCCCTTGGTCGACTCTCGAATTGCCAATGGGATACAGAGTTCTGTGTGCTTCTTTATTGTCGTTTCCCCAAATTTCTCAGGAAACCCTATCCTCATTTGTTTTCGGGGTGCATCATAGCTTATATGGACGTTATGGTTATCAACGGGGCATGCTCTCGTGCAGTGCACATGATCCTCTGGTTTGCTTGAATTTTCATGTCTTGTTGTCTCTGGCTGTGCTTTAAGTCATGTACTGTATGTGACCACTCTACCCAGAGGCTTGACTTTTTCCCACCTCACTTAGAAAGGTAAACAAGGTTTGGAGCGATCTCTAGTCCATGGACATGGTGTGCGTTTTCATCCCTTCGGCTTTCTTTACCAAAGCCCAACGACCATAAGACACTATCTATTTTTATCCCACTTGTTGATGAATTTCGATAGCTTGGATGATGTCAACATAATCTATTTTTCTTTCCATTATTTCTCTAATTTTGTTCTATCAAACATTTATTTGAAAACTTATTCTTATTTCTTTACCTTCTCATCAAATATATTTCAAGTTACAAAATTCTTTTCTAGTCTGATATCTATTCTCATTTTGATTCTAGTAAAAAATATTTTCATTCAACCAAATTTTGCAGGGCGTGTGGCTTTTGACCCCTTGAGGCCTCCCTTGTTTTAATTCATGATTGCTGCGTTTCTACTTTCCCGGCCTCCACACCATGGACAATAAATTTATCTCAATTTTTAAACTAGTAACATTTGAACTACAAATTTATTGCTTTTACACCCTCTGAGCACACCAACTATTAATTTGAAGTTAACACTGATGCTTTTGATGAGGCTTTAGATGGGTAGATACCACTGTTATGATTTCCTTGATTTCTTACGGTAATTTCCTTGTAGAAGATTTCAGGTTAGGCCATGGTTTGCCTTCCAGATTTGCTCAGTTCGCCATTAAGCCATTGATGTCTTCTGATGCTATCAGAAGGGAAATTAAAGCTGTTGACTCTGGCTAGCCAATATTTCATAAAATTGTCCCATGTCTCAAGCTTTACCCCCTAGCTTCTCATCTCTATACTCTACCTTGCTCCTTTTCAGAGAAAGTCAAAAGAACCTATTATCTGATGCTTTGAGAAAGGACTAGGTGTATTGCCTTTCTGGAGTCTGTAGGGGTGCATAGTAGAAAATGGTAGAAAAGCAAAATATAAAATTTATCTAGTTATGACGCGTCAAATTTTATGGAGTTTTGAGTGAAATATCTCTTATTCGTTTTGGATGAAAAACATTATAGTATTAATGATCATTTCATGTATCAAGGGATCTCTTCATGACTTAACATTCTAAAGTGAGTGAAACATCTCTTAATTTCAACGCTTAAAATATTTTGTTCGGGGCAGGTTGAAAACACGATTTCCCGATAGCTAAAGGAGTTCCCATGACGTGCATGCGTGAGTTTATTTGTTCAGTTACTTTAGTTTTGCTGCATCAATAAAACAACTAAGACGTGAGGCCAGTCCCTTTTTAGCAGCTTTACTTTTTATGGGTCTTTGCCTCAAGGTTCCACTTTCTTTAATTAATCTGGCCACTGGTTTCATTTGTGTGTGTTCTGTGACTTATAGTAGGTTCTGAAGTGACTTTAGTTGCTGTGTGTCGGATTGCAATGGGACCGATTGAGACTAAGTTTACTGTTACTGATGTCTTGGGGCCTAATGAAATCATTTGGACCATTTTCTTTGTCAATGTAATAGGGGAGAATTTTTTAGCCTCTAAACTGTGCTGGATGCCAGAAGGACCTAGTGAGGAGGAAACTGTTCTCTGTGAAGTTAGTAGTCAACCATGCTTGGTGGGATCATTGTTTGTAATATTCAACCTTTTTTCTAGAACAATCTTAATTAATGTCATTTTGAGCTTATTAATGCTAAAAGAAATAATTCTGATCTTTAATGCTTGTTCCTATGTATTTGAGTACTTTACTGAAGGATCTTTCTCTGGAGCTAGTTGAAGTGCTTCTCATCGGCGATCCTGATACTGATAAGTTTGAATTATCTCCTGACGTTGCTCTGTGTTTTGAATTCAAGTTCTTTATCTTTGTTGCTGTGATTTAACCAGTGTTCTGCTTACATGGACGTTTGTGTCGGCTCCAAACGGTCTCGAAGGCTTTGAACATTTCCCTGGTAAAGTTTGACTTTTTGAGCAGGTCGTTGTGTCTGCTTACATTTATAATTTCATATGCATCGCACAACTTCGATAGCTTTCGTAAGAAGAGTTCTTTGAAAGCCTAAAATAATTTTTTATTTTTTTCTTAAAATATTTTTATTAAGATTACCATGTTTTTGTTGCTCATTTTTAATTCTCATGTTTTAGGCAAAAAAAAAAAAGAAAATCTCATGTCTATTTTTATACTATCAAGCATATATTTTACATCGCAAGATTCTATTCTATTCTCATCTTTATTCCTATTTTCATTCTATTAGATATCTTTTCGTTCCACCAAATATGGTCTTACAACAGGGCCTCACTCATTTTGCCAATTTCTATTTTCTTTGAGAGAGTTTTGTAACGGCCTTTCTGGATATTTTATTGTTAACCCAAATCTAGCTTCTTCTTGTACTACTTTTCCCCAACTCCCATGTTTATTAATAAAAGTTGAAGACATTAAATTTATCTCAATTTTAAAACTGGTAACATTTGAGCCACAAATTTAATGTCTCGGTCTAATTATTTTAGTAATTTATCAATTATACTTACGCCATAACTCAAGTTAAAGAATTTATATTTACACCAACCATTACTTTGGTGTTAACATTGGTGCTTTTGAGGAGGCTTTAGACATGGTGAGCCCACTGTTGTGGTCTCCTTCATTTCCTATTTCCTGTGATAATTTTCTTTCACAAGATCTGATGTTAGGCCATGGTTTGTCTTCCAAATTTGCTCAATTCTTCATCGAATCAATTAGATCTGCTGATGTTACCATGAGGGAAATGATTCTATATGGCATATTGAAATTTAATTTATATGGTATGTTGCATTTTGATATTTTAAAGGGAAAAAAGGGTGATTGGCTTACGGGGCGGATCTTTTTTTGTGGGATGGGTCTTGTAAATAGGAGCCCCCTGTATAAAATGGGGCCTAATGTGTTTCATAAAATAGAAAAAAAGGGGGGGTATATTTTTTATTGGAAAGTCAGAGGAGTTATTTGACAATCTTTTCCTTTACATGTGGTTTTCATCCCTTTACCCCTTTAGGTCCCCTTCCTTTGAATCTTTGGATGACATTAATCTTGAATCCTTTCTGGCGTAGCTTTTTCTCTCGTGCAGACATGATGCAATGGGCCAATCAAATGGAATCCAAGCAAAGTTTGGATGAATGTATTCCTCATCGGTGTATTTGGCTTTGAAGAAATAATGGGATCTTCAATGGTGCCAATACTAGGCACTAGCAGATCAAGATAGGAAGCTATGTCAAATTAAAGTCCTTGGGACGTATGGGATTTATGTTGGAAAGAAACGATTTAGATTTTCTATCAAAAAGTGAAGGGGAAGTTACTGTTCATGTTGGAAATACAGGTTAGATGACTAAAATTCACCATAATTTTTTATGTGTATAGTTTAAGATATTTTACTAAGGTTATCATGGTCAGTTGCTCATTTTTGTTTCCCAATGCTTTCTCTATTTTTATTCTACCAGTGCGACTAATAAAAAACTGTTCTTATTTCTTTTCCTATCTTCTATATATATTTCAAATTACAAATCCTATTCTACTCTCTTTTATATTCCCATCTCCATTCTATTAAAAATCTTTGCATTCAATCAACCACGGACGTGAAGAATACGTACAATCATCTATAATTGATTTTCCATTTTTGACCGATTGATTGTAGTTTTATTTATCACACCATGTCATGCTTCCGTTGTGTTTCAATTTTAATTTTGTTTTAGTGAGTTTTGTTTCAATTTTAATGCCTGTAGCTGTAATTAACTTATTTCCAATCACCATTCACCTTCCCACCTGATTGATTGATTCTGCAGTCTTGTTAATAATATCATCTGCAAATAGCATCAGTTGCCTTTGTAGGGTTTGCTGTGAAGGGCGCTGCGAGTAGGCAATGAAAGGTAGAACTGGAGGTATTTTTGTCGATGTATTTGGCTTTGGAAATCTTCATTCTATATACCAAACATGAAAGCATGGCTTTCATGTTGTAAAGATCTGGGATATGGCCCGTGTCTTTCCATAAAAAATGGATGAATATTTGCTTCTCAGGTTGGAAATACTAGTAAAATGACTAATCCATCCTAATTTTTTAATATTTAGTTTAAGATATTTTCATTATTTTTTATTAAGGTTATTATGGTCAGTTGCTCTTTTTAGTTCCCATTACCTCTCTATTTTTATCCTATCAATCAAATATATAATAAAAAATATTTTTATTTCTTTTCTTATTTACCAAATATATTTTAAATTGTAAAATTCTCTCCTATTCTCGTCTCTATTCTCATTTTCGCTCCATCAAATGTGATTTCTAGCCTTTGTGGCCTCGCTTGTTTGATTGCTGTATTTTTCGTGATATCTTATCATATTAAATCATGTGCATAAAAAAATTATAAATCTTGAATTCATCTCAATTTTAGAAACCAGTAACAATGCAAATTTAATGGCCTAGAATATTTGTATTAGTAATTTATGAATTATATTTACATTTTTTATATCATCCAATTATATTTACATTTTTTATCTACAAAATTAATGACGGTCTAAATTTTTAATTTCTTAATTTCTTTAAGAAAAGTTGCGTGAATGCTACTCTATTCTAGTACTATTTAATTGTGAGATGGTGCTTGGACCATTATTCCACTGTCGTCTGAGCATTGGTTTTACAGCTATGCGAAGAAACGGCATCTGTTCTAATACTACGTCTGATGCGAGGTCATCATCGTCTGACAGTTTGAAGAAATGGCAGGTTTTGCAGCGATAGCCTCTTCGTCCCTCGTTTGTACAGTGCTGGGTTTTATTATTCATCAACCTCCTTTCCACTCCTTTTTCTTTCCATTCTAATTTTCAAAGTGGTAACTGCTGCAACCTCTTTTGCTGTTTCTGTGACATGTTTGTTTTGATGCTTGTAAATAGTTTCCCCGCTAATACTGGCAAAGATGGAAAATGGCCCATCTTAAGATCCATTTAGAAACTTCATGCATCCCAAACGTCGCAAAACCCTTGCTGCGGTTGACAATGATCAATGAACAATATATTCCCAACTAACAAATCACGAACCTTGAGAGGGCTGAATTCGTCTGATCGGCACTGCTTGCGCGTGGTGAAAGTCGAAAGCACGAGTCGCACGCTACATGACTGCAATGCAGGGACTCGTGTCGCGGATGTGATGCAATGGGCCAACTAATGGAATCTAAGCAAAGGTAAAATGAAAAGAATTGAGCAGGGGGTCGCTCTTGCAATTATTTGTCAGTGTATCTGGCCTTCTAATAAATAATAATGGGGTCTTCTATTGTGCCCATACTAGCAGATCAGAGGCTCTGTCGAATTAAGGCCGAAGCTGTCAATGGTAGCTTAGACTGGAGACACAAGTGGGATATAGTCTCGGCGGCTGCCGTGGGATAATCCGAAACCATAAGGGCAACATGACGCGGAGGTTTTGTGTTATTTATCCCGCTAAATTGATTATAATTTTTAAGAATCTCATTGAATCCCCTTTTCATTGTCTCTCGTTTTAGTCTTCTGGGACTAACAGATAATATTTGTGTCGACGTTGGGGCTTAATTTACAGATGACCGTCCAGAAATCAAAAATATATCAGCGAACATGAAAAATAGTTATTTTAATATATTCAATCGTAGAATTGTATTTTTTAAATTATAAGATTTTAATATTGATTAAAATATTTTTTTCAGCTAAATTTTAGCTCTAATTCTTTAAATTTATCTAAAATTTTATGAATTATTTTCTTAATTTGTTTATTAAAGCATCATTTAATTTTATCAAAAAAACTTTTGCATTAAATTTTTAAATATTAACTAAATATTATGAAATATTAATATAGTAAGTTTATTTTTTAAAATAATAATGATTGATAAAAATAATTATTTAAGCTCAGTGATATTTGAATTAAAGGGTTGAAAATATATTGTATAAGATTAAAAATAAAATATTTTTAAGCATCAAAATTCAAAATACACTTTAACTTTTTTGTTTGGTTAATTAAAAAAGGTACCCTCTCCCCCACGCGAACAACAATCAGAAAAGTTGCAGTTTTGTTCGAGGATGAAAGATTAAATGATGGATTTTGATTGTTCCTGTGCCTGATATTTGAGTACTAGAGGAATTGTGGAGAATGCAGAGTTGCTGAGTTGGAAGAGAAATGAAATGTTGCTGTCCACTTGGCTGCCAGCACGTTTCTCTCTTGGGATTGAGAGGAAGTGACAGAAGAGAGAAGAGAGGAAAGAAGCGACTACAAATTGACGATGGCGGTGGGGAAGGAAGAGGTAGATATTTTTAAAGCTCGCTCGGACAAGAGGGATTACAGAAGGATCGTTCTTCGAAACTCACTTGAAGTGCTTCTCATTGCGATCCCAATATCGATATGGTTGAATCTTCTCCCAATGTTGTTTTCTATTTTGAATTCTAGTCTTTTTTAAATTATCTGTGTCTGTTATTTTTCTAGTGTCGACTCCTTCAATGATCCAGACAGTCTTGAAGGCCTTGCCCATTTCTTGGGTATAGTTTGACTTTTTGATGCGGTCATCGGGTTTTGTTAAATTTTTTATACTTTGAACGACGTCGATTGTGGGGGAAGGGTCTTTCCTTTTCGGTTCAAGATGGGGGAAGTGGTGGGAAAAGGAGGTAAGGAAAAGGAGAGGCACCTTCCCCCCTCCCCACCGCCCACAAAAACGCCGGCAGCGGCTACTACTTTGATAGCTTTTCAGTTTTGAATATTTTTATTTTGCTTGCTGCGTTGGTAAAAACTCGGTGTTGTTGGAGAGTTGCATGTTCCAATATACTTTAAAATTAAAATTACTTTCTGCATGAATAATCAATAATTGCCGCCCAGCTATTGTCAAGTTGACTTTAACAATAGATGGCTTCCCACCCAAAGAGAGACAAGAAATAAGGAGAATGATAGACCTAATCTGGTTAGCAAGAATTCAATTTATATTTTAACATAGATTGCTCACCTTAAGGGCGCTTTATCTGAGGATGTGATGGGAATGCTACTTATTTAAAAAATTATAACCTGATGATCAGTTGATTTTTGTTGCTTGCAGAGCACATGCTGTTTTATGCCAGTGAAAAATAACCCGTAGAAGATAGCTACTTCAAGTATATTACTGAGGTAAATGCTGCTATTATTTTTTTTGACTAACGCTAGATGAGTAGGACCACCGGAGGTGCTCAAGTATTGGGTTAATGCTATCATAATTTTTAGATACCTGAGACTGTTTAATTCCTAGAGCTACTGTAGAATTTCCTATTCAGTTTAGTACTTTAATGCCTTTTTTGTAATTTTATTTGTAATTGTATGAAATTGGAGAGACTAAAGGAAATATTTGATCTCTCATAAGGCTTTTGAAAATTACTGAAAAGTTTTACAGACCTGAGGCAAGTTAGAGCTACTATTACTTTTTGGGAAGCCTTGATATGGAATGATGAGCTTATTGTATTTCCTTGATCAACGTATTGAGTTCTAATAATGATTTAAAGTTGTAAAATGATGAACTGAAAGGCAAGTTCATGCATCTAATAAAGCTTCTAACATTATAATTGATTATAAAAAATCTTCAAGCTTTGGATTGTAATTAAACTTGTTAATATATTTATTTGTGATTGATATATGCAAATGTCCCAAGAGGGGGGTGAATTGGGCTAATTGAAAATTTAAATAAAATGCGGTAATAATAAGTGAGATGAAGGAACGAAATCATCAATCACGAGAGTAGAAGGAATGGAGCTTGACATAGATGATTATAAGTCTCTGAAGACTTTGCTCTGAATCTGTTGAGTCTAGGCAAGGCATTTCTTGGTCTTCTCACAACAGGTTAACCTTTATGCTTGCCACTTCCCGAATCTTCAACAATGCTTTTATCTAATCCACTATCTTGAACCTTGCTGTCTGCCTTGTGAACTGACTTTGCATCACACTTCTCCCTCTTTTCGTCATCAACAAAAGGCTTGGACAAATTAACAGGAACAAACAAGTTGGATGAAGGCATATAAGATGAAGAAGTACCACTTTCAATCCAGATTAGTTTGTTCTTGAACCTTGGTAGAGGCTTGAACACTGCACCAAATTTCAATATGGTAGTGAATGGTGTGGGAAACAACACAAAATTAAGATTTCTCTTGATTAAGTCTTGAAAGGCTTTAGTATAGTTAACACCAAAGAAGAATGGAGTAGAAGGTGAGGATGACTGTATAGACTCTTAAGTCTTCCTCATCATTAGATATCTTAATATACTCTCTGGCAATCTTGGCCACAACCAGTGCTAGCTTGTTGCTTTCTGAAGCATGTGACTCAGCTCCTTTTGAACTATCTTCAAACATGGCTCTTAGTTCAGAATTAATAGAGAAAACTGGTCCAACCCTCAGATTCTCAATCTTAAAGGGTATTTGTAAGTCACTATCAATGGTTGTCCCAATCTCTTTCTTTAAAGTAAAGGTGCTGGATGTGTGTACTAACACAAAATCCTCATGTAAAAGAACACTAACATTCTTTTGGAAAGAGACACAGTAGGAGTACCCATTCTAAAAGGAGAATAGTGCTCGGATGAGTCTCTTGGTCTTGAGCTCTCAGCAAGCCAATTTCTTCCTTAAATTCTTCTCTAATTTCTTTAGAGGCTTTCTTCAATTTCTTATCGAAATCTTTAACTTATCTTTTAAGACACTAGGTGAAAAGCTCAGCTTGAATCTTGAATCTCCTATCCAACCACTTGACAGTATCTGAATCAAGATATACTCCTTGTGATGATGGTGGGACAGATGAATCATTCTGAGTTAGTTGAGAATCTTATCTGCCTTGAGCACTATGAGCAGCTACTTAATGAGCTTCACTCTGGGCACCACCTCCTCCTTCTTTAATGATCTCCATATTTCTCAAAGTCACAGAATTGATCTCCTCATTTCCCAATACTTTATTGCCTTCTAGGTACATAATCTTCTAATCTTCCAGCATTTTAGAAATTATATTTCCATAGATGAGATATTTTCCATCTCTTTTTTTGCTCAGCTGGACTAAGTTCTTGATCTTTTCAAAGATAATGGAGGCGACATCAAATTTAAATCCTTTGATTAAAGCAATTAGAAACCTCAAGTCCTCAGTGATAAACTTATTTACCCCAATTCTTTTTCAAGTAATTGACCTTAACAGAATGTGGTAGATTACTCTATGAAGTGTTGGCATAGACTTGGGCTTTTCTACTAGACCGGTGCTTTCTTCCCAAGTTGGCACTAGTGTTGTGAACATGACTGACTTCTCATAGGATAGATTTGATAGCCTCATCAACCTCTCATTAGTTGGAAAATCAAGAAAGGTGTTGAGATAGTCTTCTGTAATGTCAAAAGACTTCCCTCTCACTGCTACTCTTAGCACCTCACCATTGTGCAGAACTTGTAGAGAATTGTAAAAAGCTTTTACAACTTCTAAACTTACTACCATGTTGAGCTCCAATAGTATCTTGTAAGGCTTCATCATTTCCATGACATCATATCCCTTCTCTTTGAGCTCTGTGAGGTTGACAATCCAAGATTTACTGACTTCTTTTCTGGTCATTTTCAATGCCAAGCATGGAATCTATTTAGTGTGGAGTGAGTCAAAGCAGAAGCTAGCAAAATCATTACTCTCATTTGATGCCTCAATGATAGGAGCTTTTCCTTTTCTCTTCCTCTGTTCTTCATGGATTCCAGAGTGAGGTTGGCTAGGCATTGTACCCTCGGGTGTTCTATCGAAGCAGATTGAATCATGTTCTTAGCCTTAGCTTTCTTTGTTGCTCTTTGTCCTTTTCAAGTAGTCCTCGGCTTCTTAGGAGTGAGTTGAGATGGACCAGTAGTTCTCACTTGTTCTTTATTGAGAGATTTTGTCTTCATTCTTTCCTTTCTCTTTCTAACTTTTGCAACTTACTTTGATTTATTCATTACTTCATTGAGCTATTGAGACTTGGATTTCCTCATCTAGACCCAACTCTCTTAACCACAATATCTCTAGCTTAGAAGAAATCAGATACAGAGAGTCCTCAAGCTTTCAGAGCTTCTTTAGTCATTTTTCTTCAAGCGGGCTTCATCAAGGATTAGTTAGTGTTTATTAGAATTTTGAATGGAGACAATGGTGTAAATTTGATAGTAGAATGATCGGGTTTACAGGAGAAATAGTTATGAAGAGGGAGTATGCGAGAGGAGAGTAGCTCCGGCGGTTTTAGGGCCAAATAGTGAACTGAGCGAGAAAGCACATTGACAGATATATATATATATATAGATATAGCACCGGTGTTAACCTCAAAATATTGAAGTTTAACGATTACTTCATTTAAAGATGTGAATCAATTTGGGCTTATCCATGCTAAGTCATTTTAAGGTGTCATACTTATCTCTTGAAAAAGTTAATAACTTTGAAGTGGTTTTCATAGCATTGATGTTAAATAGCATAGCACTGGTGTTACTATCAAAGTTTGCTTTTTGCAATATCTCAGAATAACTATTAGTACTGGTGTTAAACTTTTAACACCAGTGTTATATAGTTTTATAACACCAATAGAAAATTTTTTTAGACAGAGACCTGCACTTTCAAATTACCACTTTAATGCCTAAGTTAGAATACATAATTAAATAGATTAAAAAGAATGAGTAAGAAGAAGAAATTACTTGCAATTTGTTAAGATTTAACAGACCCAACTCTCTTTTTATGAATACGAACTGTTCTGCTCCTAGAGGTTTTGTGAAGATATCAGCAAGTTGTAGATTAGTAGGAATGAATTCTATAGTGACATCTTTCTTTCGAACATGATCTCTGATGAAGTGATGACGTATGTCAATATGCTTAGTTCGAGAATGGTGAATCAAATTTTTAGTCAAGCATATTCTATTGGTATTGTCACATTTGATTGGAATATTCTTGAACTTGATTTTAAAGTCTTCAAGTTGCTACTTCATCGATAAGATTTAAGAACAACACAATCTGTGGAATTTTCAGAGAGGAAAAAATTGCATTGTCTCATTGCAATTCTAATGTACACACTGGTCTTATATATATACATCAAGAGAGATAAAAGCTAATAAATACTAATAAAGCCTAATTAACGAGATCCTAATAAATGCTAATAATTCTCAATAATAACATAAGCTAATAAATACTAATAAAGCCTAATTAATGAGATCCTAATAAATGCTAATAATTCTCAATAATAACATAATATTCCCACACTCCCCCTCAAGTTGGTTCATAGATGCTAATCATGTCCAACTTGCTTATACAACTCTCAAATGCAGGCTTGGGTAGTCCCTTGGTTAGTACATCCGCAGCTTGTAACTTTGTAGGTAGGTATGTCAGACATACAATACCTCCTTCTACTTTCTCTCTGATAAAATGTTTATCCACTTCAACATGTTTAGATCTCTCATGCTGTACAGGATTCAATGCCACGCTTATAGCAGCCTTATTATCACAATACAATTTCATTGGTGGATCAACTCTGACTCCATAGTTCTTCTGTAATTCCTTGAGCTAATGCTCTCAATTCTGATTCAGCACTGCTTCTGGATACAACTCTTTGCTTTTGACTTTTCCAGGTTACTAAGTTTCCCCACACAAATGAACAATAGCCAGAGGTGGATCTCCTGTCTCCATAAGTCCCCCCAGTCTGCATCAGTGTAAATCTCAATTGTCCTTTGATCATACTTCTTGAATAACAATCCCTTACTAGGTGTACCCTTAAGGTATCTGAGAATCCTATATACAGCTTCTAGGTGTCTCTTCCTTGGATCACACATGTATTGACTTACTACACTGACAGCAAAAGCAATATCTGGCCTCGTATGGGATAAATAAATCAGCTTCCCAACCAGTCTCTAATATCTGTCTTTATCAATGGTTTCTTCTTTCTCCTTGTCTTCTTCTTCTTCAACTTCATTATCAGAGTTGTCTTCTCCTTCTAACTCCTCAGTGCCGCTTTTCTTAGGTGGCCTCTTCTTTTTCGAGACCACAATAGGAGTTTCCTTAGGTTTACAACCCAACATGCCAGTTTCCTTGAGAAGATCAAGTATATACTTCCTCTGAGATACATATATTCCTCGTTTTGACCTAGCAACTTCCATCCCAAGAAAATATTTCAAGTTCCCAAGATCCTTAACTTCAAATTCCTTACTAAGGATAATTTTTATCCTTGCTATTTCATTAACATGATCTCCTGTAAGGATTATATCATCAACATACACAATGAGGATGCACTTCTTAGCTCCCTCAGCCTTAACAAACATCGTATGATCTGACAATCCTTGCTTGTAGCCTTCTAACTTCAGGACCTTTGAGAATCTGTCAAACCATGCCCTAGGTGACTGTTTCAAGCCATACAGTGATTTTTTCAGCCGACATACTTTGTCATTTCTGCCTCTATCAAACCCAGGAGGTAAAGTCATGTAAACTTCTTCCTTCAATTCTCCATTTAGAAAAGCATTTTTGATATCTAGTTGATGAAGATGCCATTCAAGGTTGGCTGCCACTGACGATAAGATTCTTATAGTGTTCAGTTTTGCCACTGGCGCAAACGTCTCTTTGTAGTATATGCCATAAGTCTGGGTGAAACCTCTTGCTACGAACCGTGCTTTTAACTTGTCAAGTGTGCTATCAGCCTTATACTTTGGGGTAAAGACCCACTTGCAACTAACTAGTTTCTTACCTCTAGGTCTTTCAACAATCTCCCATGTTTCATTTTTCTCCAAAGCTTTCATTTCCTCCATAACTGCATTTCTCCATTCTGGTATTTCCAATACTTCTTGGATGTTGTTAGGAATAACAACTTTATCCAAATTAGTGATGAAGGCTCGGTAACCAGGAGAGAGAGCCTTGTAGGACACATGTTTCTGAATCGGATGCAAAGTACAAGACCGAGGTTGTTTCCGAAGGGCAATAGGTAGATCAAGATCAGTAGATTCACATCTTTGTTCTGAGTCATCTGGCTTACTAGATGGATCAATCTTTGGTACATCAGCTTCAGGGACTACCTCTGGTTCTGACTCTCTTGGTGCCTCAGGTACAAGTTACTCACTATCTTTTGTTTTCTTCTTTCGAGTGTAAACTAACAACTCCCCCTTTTGTGGTCTTTCCACATCTTTCTCTGTTTTCTTGTTTTCCTCAAACTTTGGCATAAGAGAAGAGGTTGGTGAAGGTGGGATGTTGGACAAAGGTAAGGGTGATGGTTCTAGCAAAGGAGACACGGACTCAAGAAGTATATATTCAGCGTTAGGTTCTAATTCCCAAGTTTGAGATTCACCTATATTCACCCCTTGAATTGAGGAATTGGAATAAAAAGGAGTTTCTTCATGGAAAGTAACATCAAGGCTTACAAGGATGCGTTTAGAAACAGGATCAAAGCACTTATATCCTCTTTGAGTAGGAGAATAGCCAAGGAAGATACACTTGATAGCTCAAGGTTCAAGTTTACTGCTTTGGTGGATATGAACAAAGGTTGTGCACCCAAACACACGAAGCGAAAGTTTGGTTTCAATGTGGGATGTATGAAAAACACTCTACAATTTTTAGAGAGGAGTTTCGAAGGCTAATATTCGACTGGGCATCCGGTTGATGAGATAGGTTGCGGTTAAAATGGTATCTCCCTAATAAAGCTTTGGCACGTTGTAAGTGAACATGAGTGCTCTTGCAACTTCAAGGATATGTCTATTTTTTCTTTCTGCGACCCCATTTTGTTGAGGTGTATGGGCACACGTACTGGTATGGATAATCCTATGTATTTGGAGAAAATTACTCAAAGATTGGTTGAAGTATTCAGTGCCATTATCGGTGTGTAAAACTTGAATGCTAGTGTTGAATTGGTTTTTGATCATGGTGAAAAAACTCATGAATGTGGATGCAGCCTCGGACTTGTTTTTCAAAAGGTAAATCCGACAAACACGAGTGTGGTCATCAATGAAGGAGATGAACCATTTTGTTTGAGTACGGTTTGAAGTGCGAGATGGTCCCCATAAATCACTGTGGATGGTTGTGAAAGGTTTGG
This sequence comes from Prosopis cineraria, assembly GCF_029017545.1. Classification (NCBI taxonomy): domain Eukaryota; kingdom Viridiplantae; phylum Streptophyta; class Magnoliopsida; order Fabales; family Fabaceae; genus Prosopis; species Prosopis cineraria. The sequence continues at coordinate 44,075 of NW_026555521.1, read as the reverse complement.
CAGGTGTGTATTTGGCTCTAGGAAAGGAAGTTCGATGGTGTTTGACAAATTCACATACCTCACACTGGATTTCACTATGATTCAAGGTCGGGCATAAGTTTGGAAACAACCGCTGAAGGTAATGAAAATTGGGATGACCCATTCTCTTTTGCCATAACATAAAATCATGAACTTTAGAGGTAGATGCAGAATTACCAACAATAGGTGGGTTATCTACTCGAGTGACGACCTCTAAATAGTAGAGCCCCTCATATTCTTTGGCATTGTCGATTGTCGCACCTGATGATAGATCCTGAAACACACAATGTGACGGGAGAAATTTAGCAAAACAATTTGAGTGCCTGGTCAGTTGACTGATTGAAAGTAAATTACAGTCAAGTTTTGGCACGTGAAGGACAGATTCCAAAGTAATAGAATCTGATATACGGATACTCCCTTTTCCTACCACCGGTGCTAAGGAGCCGTCTGCAATTTTCACTTTAATATTTCCAGCACATGAGGTGTAAGTGGTGAACAATTGATAACAATTAGTCATATGATCAGATGCCCCGGAATCCACGATCCAGACCACTGCACTTCGAGTCGTCTTTAAAGCCTGAAGGAAAGGCCCTCTTTTTGCCACAAATGCCATGGGTGCAGATCTGGAATTATGCACAACACTACATAAAAGTAGCCACAGCACCACCCCTAGCACTTCAAATGAGGGAAAAGCTTTCTGGTAGACTGAAAACAGAAGCCACAACCCAATATAGCTCCAAATCCAGTAATACAGGGCACTAACAACACCATACGACCTAATATGGTTCGAAAACGATGTGCCCATACACCGGATTGTGCTGGATCTTGCCGAAGAGAGTGCGTCGTTGCCGTCCGAGAAGATCGCGTCCTGAACGGAGCCTCCACGCGCCGCTGAAAGCTTACTGACGCAGTGAGCAGGGGGGCGCGTGTGGTCTACACGCGCCGCAGTTCGCCGCCGCCGCCCTGGGTTTCGCCGTTCGGAGCCTCCTGAGTACGTCTAGGGTGGCGGTGAGATTCAAAACTCGCTCCACCATTGTCCACACAAACACCATCACGTACTGTTCAGGCAGCCCCATTCTAGCCATTCCAGAACTAATTTAATTTGAAATTTTGAGCCTGATGCTCTGATACCATGTGGAATTTTCAGAGAGGAAAAAATTGTATTGTCTCATTGCAATTCTAATGTACACACTGGTCCTATATATATACATCAAGAGAGATAAAAGCTAATAAATACTAATAAAGCCTAATTAATGAGATCCTAATAAATGCTAATAATTCTCAATAATAACATAAGCTAATAAATACTAATAAAGCCTAATTAATGAGATCCTAATAAATGCTAATAATTCTCAATAATAACATAATATTCCCACACAATCCAATAGCTATATATTCTGATTCAGTTGATGATAACGAGACATTATTTTATTTCTTGCTTGTTGATAGAACACATTTGTTACCCACTTTTATTTGTCAATTAGGACCATTTTATTAATGATTTATCACCTTCAAGTGCACACATTGCATTAGATTTGGAACTTTGCCTAAGTTTCTAATATCAGTGCACTAGGGGCATTTTGGTCCGAAAAATGAACTTTTGAGAAAATGTACAAGAAAAATTGAAAAAGTGCATTTTATGTCCAGTTGATGAATGGTGAAATTATATTTTTAAAATTCATTTTAGTTTGGGAGTAATTAAATAAAAAAGTCAACACTTTCTTAAGTGTCTTAGTTTGTCCTAGTTTTTGGTTTGCCTTTGTGTGAAAATTTTTATATAATTTTGTGCAGCCTAAAAATTGGTTAATTTAATAAATTCTCCCTTCTAATTATGAATTTAATTCTGGACATGAATTAGATTTTATTATATCATATGCTATTTAATTGAATTATGTGATTTATGTGACATAGGTGGCATGTGACTTGTGCATCAATTGGGCAATTGAGGTCAACACTCCTTGAGGACAATGGCTGATGGTTTGCACGTGAATTATGATTATTTTGAGGGATTAGATCAGCTAAAATGATGTGGATGACACATGGGAAATTAGGCACACATTGGAATCATCTACAAACCAATAGGAAGTTGCCACCTTGCAAGTGTGACAAGGCTCCCATTTACATTTTAATTTCTTTTTCCTTATTTTAATTAAGCTTCAGCTGATGGGAGACACCAAGGAGCACGCCATTTTAAGCCTCAAATGGGATCCAACACATATCTCATTCATCTTCCACATTCTCTCTCTCTTGTTCATAGTGTTCTTCATTTTCTCTCTTTTGTTCTTCATTTTCCAGCACCCTAACCTCCATTTTCAGCCACCAAACCTCCACAAAACTCATACCATTCTTCTCCTCTCTTCATTTTCGTTCCATCCCTTCCATTTTCACAAGGATTGAAGCTCATTTCCATCATTCAAGAGCTATGGAGTTTGGTCTTCACAAGCAATCACTAGGGTTCTTGAAGATGAAGATTGGCTAAGTTTCTTTGTGGAATCCTAGAGAGATGAAGATGGAGGATGAGTCTTGAGCTTCAAATTGGCTAAGTTCTTTTGTTTCCTATCCTCTTCTCTTTTTACTAGATGGTTAGATTCCTTAATCTAGGGTCTAATCATCTTAGCTTATAAATTCTAATTTGAATTTGATGTTGATGTAAAGAGAGAGGATTGTTTCATTTAATTTCTTCCTTGGACAGCCATGACTGAATTTTGCCACTCTTTGTTTGGCACATAATCTTGTGTTTTTCAATTAGTGAATTTCTTGTGTTAATATTGCATAATCTTGTGGTGTTAATGCTTGTGTTGTTGAGTAGCTTAACATAATCTTGTGGTGTTAATGCTTGTGTTGTTGAGTAGCTTGACATAATCTTGTGGTTGCTCAATTTATGTGTTTGACCATGGCTGTTGAGAGAGGATTTTGAATGAATCACTTGGCTAATGTCTTCACCAATTGGTTAATTGAACTAGGGACTTTAATCTAAGACCTAGGGAGGTTAGCTAATTAGGTTAATTGGCTTAGGATAATTTTCTTAAGTCATGACAGCTTTAGTCAAGAGGAAAGGGAAGCTAAACTTAGCCTAATCATGAGAAGATAATGAGTCCAAAATCAACTAATCTCTAGGGTTCCATTATTGTAAAAAGGGAAGTTCATTTCACTCACTTTCACTAGCATTTTAATTACTTGCATATTAGGTAATTAGTTTAGATAATTAGATAGATAACTAAATTCCTACAAACTTTGGTTGATTTATTTCACTAGATAACTTTCAATTAGACTTAAAACCATTCCTTGGGAGATGACCTAGGGTTGGCCCTATATTGCATTAGGGTTAGCTTTAGTGTAATTTTGAGGATAAGCGACTAATTTCCTATCAAAATTTTGGCGCCGTTGCCGGGGAATGGTTTAAGTTTAATTCTAAGGTTGTTTAGTACTTAATTTATATTTTTAGTGTTCCTGAAAATTTTTTTGAAAAATTATAAAAATTTGTGTTTTGTGTTTTGTTTAGTGTTTTTTGTGTGTTTTGAGTGTTTTTATTCTGTTTTGAAAAAGAAAAAAAAAATTAATGCAATTTTCGTTGGTTTGGTGTAGAGCTGAAAATACTCTGTTTCTAGTGTCTCTGTCTGAAATTGAAAAATTAACTGGGAATGAGTCTGAGGGAATTTGAACTTGAAATTTATTTCATTGAAAGCTCTATATCCTAGCTTCACTTTAAAATTGGTTTGGTCAATTTTGGACGTGGGAAGTGTCCTGTGGAAATTTTACAATCTAACAAGGTCCAGGGAGCCATTACAGAGGATTTCCAAAACCCTGTTTCAATTTTGAGTTAGCATATCTTCCTCTTTGTGCATTCAAATTGATTGATTCCAGTTTCATTTTTCTTATCGCTGTCTTATCTTTGTTTCTTGTGTTTAGGATTTTCTTCAATTTTTTCATTTTCCTATTTGAAAGTTTGTTAGAAGCTCTGAAGGTCTTCTGGACGAAATCCTGTTTCTCTAGACTTGAGGACCAACTTGTGAAAAATTCTGGGAACGATTGGGCAGGATTTTTAATCTAAAAATTTTATATAATTTTCCTGTATATCTCTTGTGTTTCTCATAAAAGTTTCAGGGGAATTTATCATGTGGATTTGCTGATAGAAAATTCACAAGTTCACTGTCTCCAGAGAGCCTACTGTGCGAATTCCAGAATTGCCAAAGCTTCTTGATTGAGCATTTCTAACTCTCTTTCTACTTGTTTGGTGTTATTTTTTTTTCATTTTGTTGCTATTGAGTTTAATAAAAAAAATAAAAAAAAATTATTTCTCTTGCTTTTGTGTGTTTTGAATTGTTTCATGTTGATTTGCATTTTAGTTTAGCTTGTTCTTTGTTCTTAATTTTCTTGAGCTTGATTAGTGCATGACCCGAAGAAAACATACCTCTTTTGTTGAATTAGATCCAGAAATTGAAAGGACTATTTCTAGATTGAGAAGATCACAACCTATTCTTGATTCTCATTTGGTTTGTAATTCAACAATGGAAGGTATCTTAGGACATGAGCATGTGCATAATGAGGGCCATGGGAATGGGAATGAGAATTTGCATGATGATGGCCATGTTAATAATGAATTTGAAGGCTTGCATAACCCTAGAGAGGAGAGGAGCATTAGGCAATTAACTCAACCTAATTGGCATGATAATCCTTATGGCTTATATGTTCCTCCTACTAATGTTCAATTTGAAATTAAATCCTCCTTGATTAATGCATTGCCTAAATTTCATGGGTTACCAGGAGAGGATTGTCATAGGTTTTTGCATACTTTCCTATTGGTTTGTGATACTATGAAGCCTATGCATGTAAATGTTGATGATGTTCAAGCTAAGGCTTTTGTATTTTCTCTTGAAGGTTTAGCAAAGGAATGGTATTTCAACTACCCTTCTTATGTGAAAGTGAGCACATGGGCTGAGCTAAGAAGACTCTTCTTAGATAAATTCTTTCCAAATTCCAAGGTCACCAATTTGAGAAAGCAAATCTATGGGGTCCAACAAGGAGAGGATGAGAGTCTCTATGAGTATTGGACTAGATTCCAAGGCCTTTTGGCTAAATGCCCACACCATCAAATTTCTAGTGAGAATTTAGTCCAATATTTCTATGAGGGCTTGATTCCAAGAGACAAAGTTAACATTGATGCCGCTAGTGGTGGATGCTTGATTGACCTCACTTCCTTAAAGGCTTGGGAACTAATTGACAAGATGGCTTCAAGTGGTGCTCAATACTCTACAAGGGAAAAGAGAAATGTGAATATGGTAGGTTCCTCAGTTCTTAATGATTCATATGTGGACTTGCTAGCTGCCAAGATTGGGAGAATGTTGGCTCCACAAATATCTCAAGTGAGCAATGTAAGTACTTCTCAAGCACTTGTCCCTTATTCTTGTACTTTTTGTGACTCACCTATGCATGTAGAAAGCAATTGTCCGATTAAGTTTGAACAAGTAAATGCTATCTACAATGGAAAACAATCCTATGGTGGGAGGCAAGGGCAAGGAGCTTATTCTAATACTTACAACCCTTCATGGAGAGACCATCCTAATTTCTCCTATTCAAATCCAAATGTGGCTTTACAAGACAATCAACAAAGAGGATCATATCAAAACACCTTTGGCCGTGACCCTCCACCTCATTTGTCTCAAGGTAGCTCTTCTCAAAGCTACAATCCAAGTGGTAATTCTCTTACACCTTCTTCTAATTCTTATAGTGATAGGAGGCTTGTTCCAATTGAGAGTTCTTCTAATTCGAACTCTTCTAATGATGTGAATGTGTTACGTAAGCAGTTGATTGAAATGAACTCTTTGTATAAAAACATGTATGATGGCTTAGGGAACAAGGTAGAGAGTATGGGTAACAAGTGTGAGAACATGAACTCTAAAATGGATGCCCTTACTTCTCAAATGAATATGCTTGCTAACCAATTAAGTGCAGCCAATGCTCAAGCCTCTACATTACCATCCAACACCGTTGCTAATCCTAAAGCTAATCTTAATGCTATCACATTGAGGAGTGGCAAGGAGTTGGGAGAAAGAGTACAAGAAGACAAAAGACAAGGGAAGGCCGAGAAGCCCTCTTTAAATTCTTCAATTGATGTTAATGTTTCTAGTTCTTCTTTTGCTCCTAATGATGCATCTTTTTGTAGAGATGATGAGGATGAAAACATTGAGGAGATCATATGTGAGCAACCACCATCTAAGGTGGAAAAGGGGACTATGGCCGAGTTGTTTAGTAAGGAAAAAGAGGGAGAGGCCGAGCAAAGTGAAACAAGAAAGGAGAGTTCAAGGAAGGAAGAAGGAAAGCAAAGTCAAGAGATTATGAAGAAGCTTCCTTTTCCACAAGCACAAGTGGTCCCTAAGCAAGTAAAGGGACAATTTGATCAAGAGGTATATGATTTCTTCCACAAGATTCATGTTAATGTACCCTTGATGGATGTAGTTAAGAACTTTCCTAAGTATGCCAAATTTTTGAAAGATTGTTGTACAAATAAAAGAAAATTTAGGCCTAATGCAAGGGTACAATTACCCTCATCTGTGAGTGCTATCATGAAGCCTCAACTCCCTATAAAATGTGAAGACCCCGGTTCCTTCACAATTCCATGCAAGATTGGCAACACACATTTTTCTCATGCATTGATAGACTTAGGTGCAGCCATTAATGTTATGCCTCTTTCAATTTATCATGCCTTGAGTCTTGATTGCATGCATAAGACACCTATGATATGCCAATTAGCGGATAGAAGTGTTAGAAGACCACATGGAGTAGTAGAAGACTTGTTGGTTTGTGTTAAAGGTCTATTATTTCCTGTGGATTTCTATGTGCTTGATATGTCAAAAGAAGGGAGTGGGGATGATATTTTGATTTTAGGAAGGCCATTTATGAGGACTGCCCGTACATTGATTGACATGGAAAAAGGTAGTTTGATTTTGAAATGTGGAGAGGATCATGTTATTTTTAATATATATGAAGCAATGAAACATCCTTTTGAGGATTATTCTTTGTTAGGTGTAAGTTCCATTGAGTTATTGCTTCATGATGCTTGTGAGTCTCACATGCTTGATTCTTTCTCACATGTTGATGATGATTTGTCTCTTGTTACTACTACATGTATTGATGGATGTAGTTGTCCTATTTGTTTAGAGATTGATGCATGCTTGAATGATGCAACTACTTCTTCTCATGATTTGTTTAAAATATCTCCTATGCTTGATCTTGAAATGCTTGAGAAGGGTATATCTTCTTGTGTTGTAGGTACTAAAGCCATTAAGGCCGAATCTATGAGTTTTTCTCCACTCGAGCTTGATGTTCTTAGGATTCCCAAGCTATTGGAGGAAAATTCTACACTTTCACATGTCGAGGCCGTGGCTCAAGTCCAAGCACTTGAGGACAAGTTGCAAGAAAAGGGGGAGGCTGTAAAGAAAGAAGAGGAGAAATCAAAAACAAGTGACAAGCCTAAAAGACAAGATAGTACCATGGAATATTCCACCAAATTAGACTTGAAGAAGCTCATTCCCTCTTGTGTAGAGCCACCTACCTTGGAGTTGAAGCCTTTACCATCCAATCTCAAGTATGCATATCTCATTGAGAATGAGAAGCTTCCGGTAATAATTTCTAACTCTTTATCTCTTGAGGAAGAAAATGCATTACTTGATGTGTTGAGAAAGAACATACATGCTATTGGTTGGACTTTGGCTGACATTCCTGGTATTGACCCTATTGTGTGCACACATAAAATTTTTCTTGAGGACAATGCTAAGCCCATTAGGCAACCACAAAGGAGACTTAACCCATTGATTTTAGATGTGGTAAAGAAAGAGGTTGTTAAGCTACTTAGTGCTGGGATCATCTATCCTATAGCTGACAGTGAGTGGGTGTCTCCAACCCAAGTTGTACCTAAGAAAGGGGGGATTACTGTGGTAAAAAATGAGAAAGGAGAGCTTGTTCCAACTAGAGTTCAAAATGCTTGGAGAGTGTGCATAGACTATAGGAAGCTCAATAATGTGACTAGGAAGGACCATTTTCCTTTGCCTTTTATTGATCAAATGCTTGAGAGATTGGCTTCCAAGTCCCATTATTGCTTCCTAGATGGGTTTAGTGGGTATTTTCAGATTCCTATAGCTCCTAGTGACCAAGATAAGACTACCTTTACATGCCCCTTTGGTACATTTGCCTATAGGAGGATGCCTTTTGGTCTTTGCAATGCACCTGGTACTTTTCAAAGATGCATGATGTCCATATTTTGTGATTTTATTGAACATTGCATGGAAGTCTTTATGGATGATTTTACTGTGTATGGTGAGTCCTTTGATTCATGCTTGCATTCTTTAGATAAAGTGCTTGGTAGGTGCATTGAAAAGAAGCTTGTGCTTAACTTTGAAAAATGCCATTTCATGGTAGATAAAGGAATTGTTTTAGGCCATTTGATTTCTTCCAATGGCATAGAGGTGGATAAGGCCAAAGTAGATGTGATTGCTTCTTTGCCATATCCTGTTTGTTTGAAAGATTTGAGATCATTTTTGGGACATGCAGGCTTTTATAGGAGATTTATAAAGGGGTTTAGTGAAATTGCTTTGCCTATGTCTAAACTCTTACAAAAAGATGTTGATTTTGTTTTTGATGATGCTTGCAAAAGGAGTTTTGACACTTTGAAAAGCATGCTCATTTCCCCTCCCATTCTTAAAGCCCCAAATTGGTCTTTACCTTTTGAGTTGTCATGTGATGCTTCTAATTTTGCTGTGGGAGCTATGCTTGGTCAAAGAGAGGGCAAGTTATCATATGTGATTGCTTATGCATCTAGGACCCTAGATTCAGCTCAGGTTAATTACACCACAACTGAGAAAGAGTTGTTTGCTATTGTTTTTGCACTTGATAAATTTAGATCATATCTTCTTAACTCTAAAGTTGTTGTGTACACTGACCATGCTGCTGTGAGGTACTTGTTTAAGAAGACAGATTCTAAGCCTCGCTTGATTCGATGGGTGATCTTAATGCAAGAATTTGATGTGGAGATAAGGGATAGGAGTGGTTCTACCAATCAAGTAGCGGATCATTTGTCTAGACTACCTCATTTAAAAGCTACTATGGTAAACTCTAACCCTACTATTCCTTGTGATTCATTTCCTGATGAGGCATTGTGTGCCATTTCATCTAAGCCTCCATGGTATGCCTCTTTTGCTAACTATATTGAGTGTAGAGTCTTGCCTCCTTGTGCTTCACGTTTTGCCATTGAAAAATTGAAAAGAGAGTCTAGATTTTACATTTGGGAACCACCTTTGATGTGGAAGATTTGTAGTGATAAAGTGATTAGGAGGTGTGTTGATGATGTTGATGTGCCTTCTGTTCTTGAATTTTGTCACTCTCATGCATGTGGTGGTCATTTTAGCTCAAATAAGACAGCTAGGAAGGTTTTAGATTGTGGATTGTATTGGCCTAGCTTGTTTAAAGACTCTTATGAATTTTGTAAAGCATGCTTGAAATGTCAAAAGGTTAGTAGTTGGGGTAAGAGACATGAAATGCCTCAACAACCCATTTTATTTTGTGAGATTTTTGATGTTTGGGGCATTGACTTCATGGGTCCCTTTCCACCATCCTTTAGTTTTGAGTACATATTACTTGGTGTTGATTATGTTTCAAAGTGGATTGAAGCCATTCCTACTAGAACTTGTGATGCTAAGATTGTTTTGAAGTTTCTCAAATCTAATATTTTTTGTAGGTATGGAGTTCCTAAGGCCTTGGTAAGTGACCAAGGATCCCACTTTTGCAATAAGATGATGAAGGCTCTCTTGGCTAAATATGGAGTGCATCACAAAATCTCTACACCATATCATCCCCAAACTAATGGCCAAGCCGAAGTATCAAATAGAGAAGTCAAGAAAATCCTAACCAAGGTGGTGAACACAAATAGGAAGGATTGGTCTTTACACTTGGAGGATGCTTTGTGGGCTTATCGGACCGCTTATAAGACTCCCATTGGCATGTCTCCTTTTCGATTGGTGTATGGAAAGGCTTGCCACCTCCCTGTGGAGATAGAGCATAGGGCCTATTGGGCCATCAAGAAACTAAACTTGGATTTCCATCTTTCGGCTAAGGAGAGATTTCTTCAAATGCAAGAACTTGAGGAGCTTAGGTTGGATGCCTATGAGTCTTCTAGAATCTATAAGGAGAAAACAAGGATCCTTCATGACAAGCTAATCTTGAGGAAAAAGTTCCAAGAAGGAGATCAAGTCCTCTTGTTCCAAACAAGGTTTATTCATAAGCATGCCAAGTTGAAGTCTAAGTGGGAGGGACCATATTTAGTGACCAAGGTGTTTCCCTATGGGGTTTTGCAACTCTTGAATAAAGCCACGGGTTCCACTATGCAAATCAATGGTCACCTATGCAAGCTCTACAAAGATGCCAAATCACTTCAAAAGGAGGAGGACTTCTCTCAACATGTTTTTGAACCACCATGATAAGGTTGTATCTCTCTAACCTTGAGCTTTTACCTTCCTTTAATTGATATATTTAATGATAGGTATAGTTCAAGTGTGGGGGAGATGAACCTAGTAGGAAAATTAGAGTTTATTTGCTTTATTTGACTTCTTTGTTTTGTGTTTTAGTTTGAAAAAAAAAATATCTGCACCACACTTTTGTTATGCATTCATTATTGATCTCACCTTATTTTATCACTAGTCTATACATACATTGAGGACAATGCATGATTTAAGTGTGGGGGAGAGAAATAAACATTTTGTTTTATTTGTTTGGTTTTGTTTGGTTTTGCAAAAAAAAATCAAAAAAAAAATTTCTTTGTTTTGTTTTGTTTGAGGTTACTTAATTACCTAGCTCTTGAATGGATATTTTGATTCTTGAGATGTGGTAATTTTTAGGATTGAATAGGTGTGAAATGAACATTCTTTTACCTTGAATTAATGGATTAGAGTGGCATATTACCCATTCATGGAAGAGGCTAAACACTCATGTGTGATTAATTCCTTAGTGATGTTACCCTCTAGAATTTGTTTCACTTCTTAATTAAGACCATATATCTTGCACTTGTTTGATAGGAGATGAGAGATGGCATTCATAAAAAATAGCCAAGAGCCAAATAGCCAACCTATTATTATTTATTATCCTTTGTTAGCCACTTTGAGCCTTTGGTTTGATTCTTAAAAAAAAAAAAATATTCACCCTATTTTTCCCCAAGGAATGCATGTTACACTTTTATATGTCTTTTTAATATTCATTGCATGTCCTAGATCAAATGAGTGGATGCCTATTATCATTTCTCTATCCATTACTTCCATTGTTTTCAAAGAGTTAGGGGCAACCAAAAAAAAAAACAACAAAGATAGATTTGAAAAAAAAAAATTAGTCAAAAAGAAAAGAAATAAAGTTGCTAGAAAAAGAAAAAAAAAGAAGAAAAAAAAAGAAAAGAAAGAAAAAAAAATAAAAATAAAAATAAAAAGTTGCCTAGCTCATCCATTCCATTTGTTTTATTATTTCTTATCATTTCTTTCCATCCTCATTGTGTTAAGGTGTTCACTCAATTGAGTTAGGTTATGCTTTGCATATTAAGGGGATATATCTTGATTTAGCATTATTTTGATGCTAACCCTATTTTTTTTTATATACATGCATTTCTTAGACATCCTTTCATTACCTATATCACAACCTAATAAAGTCCATTTGATTCTTGATTGCAAGTGCTATTTAGTGATGGAGAAGTAGAAGGGTTACAAATTCATAGTAGGGTTTATCCTAAGAAATTTTGAGTGAAATTTAATACCTTATACACTTTGAGTGATGAGAGCAAACACTTAACCTAGAGAGGCTTACTCTTTGACATTGATTCTTGGTAAGGGTTTGTTTGTGATGTGCATAATTCTTTCGTAATTATTGCCACATTGATTGATAATTTGTAGAAGTTCATGAGCTAGTATTTTAGTGACTTGAAACAATGTTTTTCTCTTATTTCTTTGTCTTATAGTTTCTTTTGGGACCTTTTTCACTTGATTTTGCCCGGAGTGCAAAAGCTAAGTGTAGGGGAATTGATAGAACACATTTGTTACCCACTTTTATTTGTCAATTAGGACCATTTTATTAATGATTTATCACCTTCAAGTGCACACATTGCATTAGATTTGAAACTTTGCCTAAGTTTCTAATATCAGTGCACTAGGGGCATTTTGGTCCAAAAAATGAACTTTTGAGAAAATGTACAAGAAAAATTGAAAAGTGCATTTTATGTCCAGTTGATGAATGGTGAAATTATATTTTTAAAATTCATTTTAGTTTGGGAGTAATTAAATAAAAAAGTCAACACTTTCTTAAGTGTCTTAGTTTGTCCTAGTTTTTGGTTTGCCTTTGTGTGAAAATTTTTATATAATTTTGTGCAGCCTAAAATTGGTTAATTTAATAAATTCTCCCTTCTAATTATGAATTTAATTCTGGACATGAATTAGATTTTATTATATCATATGCTATTTAATTGAATTATGTGATTTATGTGACATAGGTGGCATGTGACTTGTGCATCAATTGGGCAATTGAGGTCAACACTCCTTGAGGACAATGGCTGATGGTTTGCACGTGAATTATGATTATTTTGAGGGATTAGATCAGCTAAAATGATGTGGATGACACATGGGAAATTAGGCACACATTGGAATCATCTACAAACCAATAGGAAGTTGCCACCTTGCAAGTGTGACAAGGCTCCCATTTACATTTTAATTTCTTTTTCCTTATTTTAATTAAGCTTCAGCTGATGGGAGACACCAAGGAGCACGCCATTTTAAGCCTCAAATGGGATCCAACACATATCTCATTCATCTTCCACATTCTCTCTCTCTTGTTCATAGTGTTCTTCATTTTCTCTCTTTTGTTCTTCATTTTCCAGCACCCTAACCTCCATTTTCAGCCACCAAACCTCCACAAAACTCATACCATTCTTCTCCTCTCTTCATTTTCGTTCCATCCCTTCCATTTTCACAAGGATTGAAGCTCATTTCCATCATTCAAGAGCTATGGAGTTTGGCCTTCACAAGCAATCACTAGGGTTCTTGAAGATGAAGATTGGCTAAGTTTCTTTGTGGAATCCTAGAGAGATGAAGATGGAGGATGAGTCTTGAGCTTCAAATTGGCTAAGTTCTTTTGTTTCCTATCCTCTTCTCTTTTTACTAGATGGTTAGATTCCTTAATCTAGGGTCTAATCATCTTAGCTTATAAATTCTAATTTGAATTTGATGTTGATGTAAAGAGAGAGGATTGTTTCATTTAATTTCTTCCTTGGACAGCCATGACTGAATTTTGCCACTCTTTGTTTGGCACATAATCTTGTGTTTTTCAATTAGTGAATTTCTTGTGTTAATATTGCATAATCTTGTGGTGTTAATGCTTGTGTTGTTGAGTAGCTTAACATAATCTTGTGGTGTTAATGCTTGTGTTGTTGAGTAGCTTGACATAATCTTGTGGTTGCTCAATTTATGTGTTTGACCATGGCTGTTGAGAGAGGATTTTGAATGAATCACTTGGCTAATGTCTTCACCAATTGGTTAATTGAACTAGGGACTTTAATCTAAGACCTAGGGAGGTTAGCTAATTAGGTTAATTGGCTTAGGATAATTTTCTTAAGTCATGACAGCTTTAGTCAAGAGGAAAGGGAAGCTAAACTTAGCCTAATCATGAGAAGATAATGAGTCCAAAATCAACTAATCTCTAGGGTTCCATTATTGTAAAAAGGGAAGTTCATTTCACTCACTTTCACTAGCATTTTAATTACTTGCATATTAGGTAATTAGTTTAGATAATTAGATAGATAACTAAATTCCTACAAACTTTGGTTGATTTATTTCACTAGATAACTTTCAATTAGACTTAAAACCATTCCTTGGGAGATGACCTAGGGTTGGCCCTATATTGCATTAGGGTTAGCTTTAGTGTAATTTTGAGGATAAGCGACTAATTTCCTATCACTTGTCCAAGACATAAGTGATCCACCAAAAAAGTGACATGTACCACTCGTGCTTGTTCGCTCTGTCTTGCATCCACTGAAATCAGCATCAAAATATCTAATTAAGAACTCACTTCCTCCTTTAGGATACCATAGACCCAATAAATTAGTATCTTTTAGATATTTGAAAATCTTCTTCACTGCAGTCACATGGGATTCCTTTGGTGCTGATTGAAATCTTGCATAGAGACCAACACTGAAAGATATATCTGGGCAATTTGCTATTAAATATAGAAGAGATCCAATCATCCCTCTATATGATTTGCAATTATATTCAGTTCCAGTATCATCTTTATCCATTTTGATGGTTGAGCTCATTGGTATATCAATTCCATTAGCTTGATCCATCCCTAAATTTTTTAAGCATTTCTTTAAGATATTTAGTTTGACACATAAATATATCATCCTTCCTTTGCTTGATTTGCTATCCTAGAAAGAATTTCAGTTCTCCCATCATAAACATTTCAAATTCTCCCTGCATTAACTGAGAAAATTTCTTACACAAAGATTCATCAGTTGCACCAAATATAATATCATCTACGTAAATTTTAATAATTAATAATTGATCTTTTTTTCTTTTTATAAAGATAGTAGTATCAACTTTACCTTGATTAAATTCTTTTTCTAAAAGAAAGGAACTCAATTGGTCATGCCAGGCTTTGGGTGCTTGTTTGAGTCCATAGAGAGCTTTCTTTAATTTAAAGACAACATCAAATTTTTGAGGATCTTCAAAACCAGGTGGTTGTTCAACATATACTTCTTCAAGGATGTATCCATTGAGAAAAGAACTTTTTACATCCATCTGGTATAGCTTGATATCTTTCATAGATGCATATGTTAGAAGTAGACAAATTGCTTTCAATCTAGCCACTAGAGTAAAGGTTTTTTCATAATATATACCTGCTTCCTGAGTATATCCTTTTGCTACTGCTTGAGCTTTGTTTCTAATAATGATTCCTCCTTTATCAAGTTTGTTTTTGAAGACCTATTTAGTTCTAATTACTAGATGATTTTTGGACCTTAGTACCAAGTCCCATACTTGACTTCTTTCAAATTGATTAAGCTCTTCACTATTTTTGGCTCTAGTTCTAAAATGAAGGCTGAATGGCTAGGAATATTTTAAAATTTGCTTCTGGTTTGGACAGGTTTATTGAAATTCCTAATGACTTGATCCAAAGGATGCTTTTTGTTATTTCTCCAGGCAGTTGGTTGTTAAACTTCTTCAATTTCATTATCTTCGAGTGGAGTCTCAAATTTCTCTCCTGGATCTTCTGTTGAATTGTTCTTCTTTAGTTGAAGATCATACATCTATTCAGTGACATCATCGACATAAGGAATCTTCTTTTTTTCCATAGAAAATTCATCAAACACTATACGTAGTGATTCTTCCATGGTCTTGGATTTGAGATTGAATACATAGAAGGCCTTACTCCTGTTAGAGTATCTAAGAAAAATTCCTATGTCTGATTTAAGATTAAATTTTCCTTAATTCTCCTTGTTGTTATTGTGGATAAACACCTTGCTTCCAAACACATGAAAATGAGATATGTTTAGCTTTCTTCCCTTATAAAGTTCACATGGTGTTTTGTTAAGCTTAGGCCTTATGTAAGCTCTGTTGATGATGTAATAAGCAGTATTCATGGCATCAGCCCAGAATATTTATGACACACTATTGTTACTAGGTATAGCTCTGGCCATTTCTATGAGTACTTTGCCTTTCCTTTCTACCACTCTATTAAGTTCTTGGTGCAAAGAAGTTATCTCTAATTCCATTTTCATCACAGTAATTCATGAAGTCACCATTTTCAAATTCTCTTCCATGATCAAACCTGATTGACACTATGGAAATACCCTTCTCATTTTGAACCTTTCTGGCAAATATACTAAAGGCATAAAAAGTTTCATCTTTAGACTTAAGAAAGTACGTCCAAGTAAATCTAGAGTAATCATCAATAATAACTAAGGTATAAACATTTATACTAAGACTTTTTGTTCTTGCAGGACCCGCCAAATTCATATGCAAGAGTTGAAGAGGTTTTTCAGTTAAAATAAATCTTTAGACTTAAACAAAGTTTTAGTTTGTTTTTTAAATTGACAGGCTTGGCAAACTTTTTCTTTTTTAAAGCTTAAGAATGGTAAACCAATAACTAAATCATTTTGTATAAGTTTTTCAATCTATCTTTTATTCATATGAGCTAAGCATCTATGCCACATATAACTTTTCTTAAATTTACTTAGAAAACATGTTTGAGAAAGAGGTTCATAATCTAAATCAACAGTATAACAATTACCATATTTGTCAACATGAAAATATATCTTTCCATCTGCTTTTCGTTGAACAATGCACTCCTTTGAGTTAAAGACGACTCTTATTTCTTCTATCATAGCTTTAACTTATGCTTATTAGATTGTGGAATAGACCTTTGACATATAATACTCCTTCAATGCTTTTTTTTTTCCTCTTCCCACATTTCCAAAACCAGCAATGTGACCCTTTTGATCACCTCCAAAGTAACATGATCACCATCTCTTTCATGTAGTTTTATGCATTGATTTAAATCTTCGATCATGTGTCTAGAGCAACCACTGTCTATATACAATTTCTTCCTCTTAGAGACAATGAGGCATACCTGCAAATAAACACTATTACATTTTAGGTATCCATTTCTTAATGGGTCCTTTCTCATTAGTTAATTTCCTAGAAATATTGTTATTCTTAGGAACCCATTTCAAAGAACTTCTAATGCCATTCTTCTTATGTAGACAAGACTTAACATGATGCCCTCTCTTGTTACAATATGAGCAGGTAATAAATGGATTGGAAGAATGCACGAAAGTTTTAAAGTAGCTATGATAGTATCTGGCTGCCTTTTTAGGCTTATTCTGAGAAGTATCAGTGGTAAGATTATATCCAATTCCTGACCTATCAGAAATGCACCTTTGTGAGCCAATCAAAATGTTTAGCATCTCAGTACCCCAAGTGAATTTTGCTAAGTCATTTTTCAAGATGTTATTTTGAGATTGTAATGAAATACAGTTTGTACTTAAATTAGAATCATTTTGGACAACATCATCCTTTTTAGAGAGTTTTTAATTTATCTTCTAACATAGAAATTTTCTTTTTAACATGCAAAAGTTGATTGTACTGTTCTTTAAACAAGTAGAACAGCTCATTATATTCATTTTGTAGAAGATTAGAATTTACCTCATCTGATTCTGATTCAGTCAGATCTATTTCTTGTGCTACAAGGAATAGGTTTGTTGTTTCCTCCTCCTCTTCTTCATCATTTGAGGAGCTGTCTCCTCATATAGAAAAAGCCTTCTTCTTCTTTTGAGGTTTTTCTTTTTTCTTTTCCTTTTCTTGTTTCTTTTGCCATTGAAGACAATCCCATTTGATATGTCCTAGTTTCTTACATTCATAACATGTTAGTGGCTCCTTTTGATCTTTCTTATTGCTTGAAGATCCCTTCCTGAAGTTCCTCTTTCCTCAATAAAATCTTTTGAATCATCTGACTATCATGCCTTCATCTTTATTAGACTCTGCTTCTGATTCATCTTCATCAACTTTCAAAGCAATGCCTTTCTTCTTTTTGCCCATATCTTCCTTGTATTGAAGTAAGGTTGATTCATGTTTTTCAAGGCTTTCAAAGAGTGTTGCTACCAAACTCATTGATACTCCTTGTGCCTTAGCAATGGCGTGATTTTGGGTTGTCATTCCATTAGAAGATTTTTGAGGATTTTTCTGACTTGTTCAGCTTGAGTGTAAGTTTTACCTAAATTTATCAAATGATTGATAATATGAGTAAAATGTACTTGCATATCTTTAATTGCTTCTTCTTCCTTCATCTTGAATGTCTCATATTCATGAATGAGACTACTCTTCTTGTTTTCCTTAACTCTATTAGTTCCTTCATGAGCTTGCCTCAAGGCATGCCACATTTCTTTTGCAATAGTGCAATGAGTAACACGATAATATTCCATTCTATTAAGAGCACAGGAAATCATAAGTTTTACTTTGGTGTTGAGATTTAATCTTCTTTTATCCTTATCATCCCATTATTCTCTTATTTTTTATGTCATCAGGCCATCATCTCCAGGAATCATGGGAACATATAGAGTTCTGGTAACAATATCTAGCATCTCAACATCCTAAGCTTCAAGATATATCATCATTTTGCTTTTCTAAAAGAGATAGTCTTCTCCTCTGAATGCAGGAGGCCTCCTTGTTGACATATCTTCTCCTAAATTATCATCTATAAAATTAGTTATTAGTAGGATTTTTTACTCAGACAGTTAAGTCAAATATGAGCAATTAGGCTCTGATATTAATTGTAAATGCCCCAAGAAGGGGTGAATTGAGCTAACTGAAAATTTAAATGAAATGCGATAATAATAAGTGAGATGAAGGAATAAAATCACTAATGACGAGAGTAGAAGGAATAGAGCTTGATACAAATGATTTATTTTGGTTCGACTCCTATCACTTGAGTCTACGTCCAGTTCTCAAAAATCTCTTGAGATTTCCAACCATATTACCAAGATTAATCCAGGCTCTTGGTTGCCACAGTATATAAACAAACTTTTCAATAAGTCTGAAACTCTCCCCCTTACAAAGGTAATAATAAATCCCCTTAAGCTTTTCAAAGTTAAGTTTCTCTATTTTAAAGATGTAAAACAGGGATAAATAGAGTAAGTTCAAGAATGAACTATTAATGCTTTTAAACTCTCTTTAAGAGTAAATATATAATCAGTGAAGCTCTCTATTAATAAATGATACACGGAAGGTAGGTAAACTTTGATACTCAATAAATGCAAAATGGTCTTACAGTGTGCATTTTTCCTCTTGCTTTCGTGTTCCATAAATGAGCCTTATTTATAGTTGTGAATCATAAACGATCTGTTAGACTCATAAATTTTGTCGTTAGAGGTTGCTTGTGGTTTGTTTCCTTCTAGCTTTAAGTTTCCTTAGATATCCGAGATTCTTTGAGGTTCTTTAATGGACTAACTAATGGAACAGTGCTTTACAACAGAGATTTCCTCTTTTGTATAGTAACGGCTAAAAACATTAAATGCTTCTGACAAAAGTGGTTGAAGCTTATACGTTTTGATATAATAGAAGGGAAGCTTGGTGATCAAAACAAATATTTAGCGACTATAAAAACTTTAAGGAGATAATTTAGTTTTGATATCATTTAGTAAGGATATAGAGTGAACATAATTGATTATAGATGAAAAGAAGGATTAAAAGATGAGTTCTGATAACTTTTGGACGAGATACGAAAAAACAGAGCATAAAGTTTCAAGGTAATATGGTCATGAACATTCACAGAAGGAAAGATTTAGCACAATTGTTATCTTTGTATTGTCGGTGTAATCCAATACATAAAAGATGAAGATTCTTGATATTTTTAGAAGAATTATAATATTTTTGAAAAGATTATTTAGCACCAGTGTTAAAAGAAGATAACACTGAAGTAATATATTAATAAAATCTCTTCAAAGGATATAAGAAAGGATAGAACTAGTGTTAAGATGTTAGTATAGGTGTTGCATAAGTTGGAGCACAACTTAGTACAGATGCTAACCACATAACACAGTTGTTGACATAACTCAACCCAAAATAAAAGAGAAATAAGACCGATATTGAAAAGATAGTACCAGTGCAAGGAGCAAGATTCGAACAAGAGAGACTTAATTGTGTAAGTACAAATGGGTAACACCGGTGTTAGAATGAGTAGGACTTGTGTTGTGTGTACCAAGAATCAATAAAACAATGAAGATAATAAAGGTAACACCGGTATTAAGGCATCTAGGACTGGTGTTATCAACACTTAGAAATATTTTTCAACAAGATAACTTCAAGCACAAAGGATTATGGTGAAGTCAAATACTTAACTAACAAGATAGCATACCTTTTATTGGTATAAGCTCTCACTTAGTTAGTTTTAATGTTAAGCCAATTATTTTAATTAAGAAAGGCTGAAACGCACAAAGCTTCTCTTTATTTTGTAATCATCAAAACTAGAGTTCAACAATATATATTTATTTTGGACTGTATTAATGTATTTTCAATTTGTATTTTTTGTAATGATTTAGAAAGAGTTTTGTTGTTATTTGAATGATTAGTTTTTAAGGAGAAAATATGATTTTTTTACCACAAAAAATAAAGAAAAGAAGTAAATTTGTAATTGTCAAAATTAGAAAAAAAATATAAAAAATATTTTTTATTGGTAGATTAGCAATCACTACAAGTTGGTGGATTGGCAAAAATAAAACCCACATAAGATGTGAGTTTTTGTCAGTCTGCCCTATTAAACTCACAACTTCTTGTAAGCTAGCCTGTAGGTTGACTCGTATTGACAACTCCACCTGATTCCAATGCTAGATATGAAATGAAGTTGGAGGACTTTTACATTAGAAACGACACCATCAAAGCAAGGGAGAGAGGAAGGCGCTTCTAGATTTAAGTTAGAGGCTAGTGTTGGTGGCAGTAATTGGGTTCCTAAGATTGACATGTGGAACATTAGGCAAGGTGTGAAGGGATGCATTGTCGTTCCCATACTTTGCTTCTTGGCTTTGACTCCAAATCAGTTGTTGCTTTCTCCCTATGTAAATTTTAGTCTTCTTTGTGTGTCTGTAATTTAGGACCTTGAGAAATTGCTCAGGTCTATCTTGGATCTAGAAATAGAGTTAAGATGTATGTTCATAAATAGAACTGGGATAGAGAGTTGCGAATTTGATTAGATGGAGTTGAAAATAGGAAAAAATAAGTTGCAAATAATTTTAAAAAATATCATGCTTATAAATAAAATTATGAAATCAAGTTGCAAATCAAGGTAAATGAAGTTGTAAATCTGGGAAAGAAGTTACAATTTTTTGTATTTCAAATTTTCTATGATAACTATTAAGGGTATTTGAGTCTTTTTCTATCAGCCAAGGACTTATAATGGGACTTGCTTTGTATTTTGGAATTTACTTTATTGGGGTAAAATAGTCCCTTTGGCACTTAATTGTCATTCTTCCTTAATTTATTTTTAAAAGATAATTATCGTAAACTTATTTTACAAATAAATAAGTTCAATTCCTAAAATTTTTTATGAATTATCCCTAGAAAGTAATAATAAATATTGTTTGAGACCTCATTTATGATGACATTGAGGTGGAAATGCATTATGCCTTGTGCTTACCCTTCAAAAAAAAAATACACACACATATTTAATTGTTAAAGTTATTATACGCATGATTTGAGAACTTGAATATTGTTATGGCCTCTCTTTGTGTTTTGTTGTCCAAGGGCGAGTAGTTGATATTAATGATATATGAATGAATAGGGAAATGCATGCATATGATAAGCTATTGATAAATAGATGATATATATAGAGTATGATGACTAGGTGATAAATGTGATTGAGACTTTGGCCCTTCACTGCCAGTTATGAAAGGGTTTGAGTGGACAAGTGTTATGTCGATGGAGATATATATTATGTGGAGTAGGGCATAAAGAGAAAATAAGGGGGAAGTTTTCCATTTATCTTGAAATGTATTTTTTAATCATGCTTCTACATATGTTTAATCGAAAGATATAAGCCTTTAAAATATTTTAAAGATTTGAGACCCCTTTGTTTTGAATAATTTGTGAAAATACATGTTAATTATTTGTTTAGGTTAATCTCTCATAGGATACTCATTTTGGGTTAGTCCTTGATTAATCATAGTTAGTGTGATGATCTAAATCCTAATTTTAGAGCACCCATTACACGATCAACTCAACAATTGTAGGGGGAACATTAATCAATTTAGAGCTAAAACAACATATCCAATTATCTTGGCCATCACGTATAACACCTCCACATCTACTATTTCCATCATTCCTGACCGAACCATCCATATAAAGTCAAGAGAAGTCATCTTTACTATTACTCTTCTATGCTTGAGTATTAGTTTTATAACTAAACAAAGGCGAGTTATTCACAAGATCCCTATCCATACATGTTGTATTTAAGCTAGAAAGACCATCTCAGCAGATCCTAATTTCCTTCGAGCCGAAGACTACATTACAATGATGAACCCAAATGTCCTAACATAAATATCCAAACAGTATTGACCAGGGGATTTTCTTTGTCAACTCTTTGCCTATTTCATTTTATAGATTCCATTTGACCCAGTTTACTCCTTAGAGAGAGCATAAAGTCTCTAATTTACTATCACAAACCATAAATTTCCATTGATTAAAAGCATTATCACAATCTTTTAGAAGGTGCACGGCATCTTCCTTGGAATTGCATCCCACTATGTAAACATCTTAATTTTGCAATCCTCTCCTTTTCCTTAGGTTCATGGTGTGCAACCTTTCGTGTGTGAAAGAGGCATCTGAAAATGGTTTTCAACAGTGTTTATCCTCTCATCTCTCCTCACGGGGTGGGTGTTCACGAGTCAAACAGCCCACAACAAGAGTATTAAGCCAGTCTAGTAATTTTTCCCTATTTCACTCCCTCTTTTATTGTGCATAATTAGACACCTTCTCTGCATTGTTGATAAAGCCTTCATAACCTGAAATGAGCTCAATTAATGAAATGTTCAGCTCAAACCAATTATCTAAGTAGAAAGAAGTACTTCTACCATTACTTATTTTCTTCCTCACCTTAGCTTCAAAATCATCCCAAACAACATTTATACTTCTCAAGGTTAAAGAGGATGACTTCTTCTTTTCAATGTTTAGGATTGGTCCAGAGCCACACTTGTATTTTCTAGTTAATATCTTCACCCAAAGATTGTCCTTATTGGTTAAGAGATTCCAACACAACTTCATCAGAAAAGCTTCATTTTGTTTTCCTCAAATTCTTGATACCAAGGCTACCCTTGAGCTTATCTGAAGAGACCTTGTCCCATGATAATTAGAGTTGGGAATAAGAGTCAGGCTTGATGGGCCACCCATTTAAGCCCATTTTTAATAAGAGTTTGGGCTTGAAAATTGATGATTTTTAGGATAATCGGGCTTCGAAGCCGGCCCTTTTAAGCCCTTAAAAAATGAGCTCAAGCTCGGGCAGCCCGCCAAGCCCGTTTAACTTTTTTTTTTTTGCTTTTATATTGGACTTTGGGGAATAGCTGAATTGGGGTTGGACTTTCAACCTCCAGAGAAACCCTACATAGCACACTTGTACTCAGTCTCTCACTCTCAGACCTATAATAGAGTTGGAAATAATATTTTATTTATGGATGGTGATGAGGGAGATCTTGATTAGCATTGATAATGACTTTTGTTTTTATCTTATTTGAACTTCTAAATCTTATGTTTATTTTTTAAATTATGTGAGACTTTGATTTGATATATTTTAAATTTTAAAATACTCTAAGTAAATTAAAATATTAAATTCTATTTTATTTTTTTCCATAAACGGGCTTATGGGCTCAGCCTTGAGCCCTTTAAATAAGGGCCAGTCTTTCGGGCTTAGGCCCATAATGGCCAAGCCCATATAAGCCAGGCCCACCCGTTTACCAAGTCTAATGATAATAAGTGAACACCCTAATTGCTTTCAGAATAAACCCATAAGAAATTTCAGCTTTGTTTCTCAATTTCATTAAGTAGTCATTTTAAAAAATAGGATAGTTTGCATATGATATGATGGTAAGGCAGATTGAATAGCCTTAATGAGCTTTGTTAAGGAATCTAGAATTTTTGAACATAGACTTGGATGTTTTAAACTTGGACATGGATGTTCTAAACTCAGATCCGCGTTGAAGGTAGTTAAGCTTCAGTTTTTAAGGCATGGAGAATGGAAGCCTTGGAGTGTGTATGGAAATAGGGAAAAAAGTAGAATGTTTTTTGATAAAAATAATTATTTAGTCTTCATAATTTTAACTCAGTTATAACAATGTTTTTGAATTTTAACTCATTATAAGTCAATTCTTATAGTTTTAATTTAGTTATAACTTGGTCCTTGAATATTGACTCGATACAACTTGTTCCTTATAGTTTAATTTTTTAAAATATTAGTTCCTATGTTTTAGGAAAAAATAAAGATTGACATTATTTTAAAATTTAGGGATTAAGGTATATGACCTTACACCAATAAATAGTGTGCATGGAAGTAAGAAAGGGAGTAAAATATTTTTTTATAAATAGTGTTTTAGAAAAAAATTAATCATTTAGCTCTTATAATTTTAACTCATTTATAACCCAATTCTTGAATTTTAACTTGTTGTAACTAAGTTTTTTATAGTCTTTTGGGTTGTAACTTGATCATTGATTAGGCATACTTAATTCTCATAATTTTAACTATTTAAAATATTGGTTCTTATATTTTAAAAAATAAACTTATAAAGTTTAAAATTATTTTCAAATGTAGTGATTAATATGTTAAATTATTAAAAATTTCAATCTATATAAATATTAAAATTTCAAATATAATTTTACTTTAAAAAATATGGGAACAAATATTTTAAATTTTTTATACAATAGAGACTGCGTTGTGCTTAATTAAAGTCTTCAAAATAAGCTATAATTAAATTAAAATTATAAACTTAATACAATTTCTTTCCCGTACCTATGTGTCCCTGTAAAAGTTGTGGACATTAAAATTTGCTCCATTTAGAAACAAGTAGCTTGAATTGCAGATTTATTATTTAGGTTTATCACTTTATCGAATGTATTTAAAACATAACTCAAGTTTATTTGGATAAGTGATGGAGGTAAAATAACAACATCTAGGAGCAAGGTTATCAAACTCATATGTTTAAGTAAATTTATGATATAATGTAAACTCAAATAGTAAATATGTAATAATTTACCTCTATTAATAAATAGTTATTGAATGTATATGATTAAATAATTAAAATATAAAGTATGACTATAATTTGATATGACTATGTTTCAAGCGTATATCATTGAAATTAAATCTACATACATTGACATGTTATCATACTTAGTATAGAAATTTTAAAATTGGGTAACTTATTTTTGATATTTCTTGTTTTCATTTTTATCAATATTGGTTTTTTTTTTGTTTTAGTTTTATTTTATTTGAAGCGGGTCACCCGCTTTTATGAATTGAATTCTACAAAATATAAATTTAACTCACTTAACTTGATGAAAAATTGACAAGTCTAATTGAGTTTGCATCTAGTCTAAGTTTATGATTAAGTTGACACAATTCTATAAACCTTGAATGTAAAAATGACAAACATAGATAGTCAACTTGTGAGTTTAACATAACTTAGATTTAGTCCGAGTTTATGAGAACAATTTTGTAAGTTAAAAATATAAAAATGATAAACTTAAAAAGTTAACTCGTGAATTTAATTAATAACAATATTTAGGAGCCAAAAGTCTCAAAAAATGAAAAAAAAAAAAAAGAGATTGAGCTGAAAGAAATGGAGAACACAAGAAAAAATTGGAGAGGAAAGGGGGAGTGATTTTTATTTGTTTATGACATCACAAATATGTGTGCATCACCTGTATTTATAGGAGTCCAATATTGAAGACTAATCCTAAGAGTTACAAGTACATAAAGAAGATAATTACACAATATAATTATACGATTTGAAAATAAATACTAGAAACTTTTCAATCAGGGAGTTATGGGGGTATAATGTCATTCAATATGGATATAATGTGGAAGGTTGAGTGTTACAAACATTCACACTAATTATAATATTCATACCGTGCTTTATTAAAATTTTACTAGAAAAAACTTAACGGGACAAAAAAAATATATTCAAGAAAAAATAGTATATAATACACATTGAAGTTAACTCATTAAAAACCTTACCAAAAAAATTCACCAAGACAAAATCTTGATTAAGAAAAAAAGAATACAACATGAATCTTATTTGCTCTTGTGAGGATATCAATTTAACCTCCCTTGATAATAACATCATTTTTTGTCATTGTATCTCAATAGAAAATATTAATTTTTTAAATATAATTGTTGTAAATAATTTTCAAGTAAATCTTATTTTCAAACAAACCATACATGATACATTCTCATCATATTCTTTTAACATATCTTTTAAATATATTGAATTATCAATGTCTTCTTCATTCATCTTATGTCAATTTGTCGTGGACAAAAATGATCTCTTGTAATGGTCTCACAGAACTATACCAAAACAACCATTTCAGTTGAAAAAAAAAACCTCCATTTCAATATCCATTCACATATATGGGGAACTTAATTTTGCTTAAAAAATTATAGTGAATGCAACCTCCGAAAAAATATATAAATATTATTATAGAATAAATTTATGATACTTATAGACCATTAAATTCAATATATTTTGTAAAAAAATCATCATAAAAATATAAAGATTTTAAAATTATTGAAATATTCAATAATTTGATTTGCAATAAGTTGAGTAAGTTTGAAATCATTGGTATTTTGAAATCATCGAGATATTTTTCCGTTGCAGCGTTGATGTAATAATAATAGTACTTCAGTTCACATTTAATGTTTCCCCCTTCTTGTTTTCCTTCGAGAACGTTGTGGCGTGAAGAGCAAGTTTGATTGATTGTTTATGCAGTTTCACTTGTTTTTATTTTTTGAGCAAAATGCAGTTTCATTTATCAAACCATCATTTTTCCGTTCGGGAACTACACATACAATTAGTTTAGCGAGTTGTTAAAATAATTCAATTTATTAAATGAAGTTATTTTTTAAATTAAATCACAGTTGCGTGGAGAATACGCCCGTACATATCATTTATAAATATCAGTTTTGCAGGAAGCTACTTTCAGTCACCTCCTCCTCTACGCTAATTCCATTCCCTCCGCTCTTCCATTGCCTGGGTACTCTAAAGCCTCTCTTTAATCTTTCCCATGCGAAGGCACTATCGTAAGGATTGCTAGGGTTTGCATCTATGAAAGCATTTGGCTTCTCAAAATTTGGCATCAGTTTTGAACAAGAGCCGAGGTTTGTTGTTTTTTATTCTTCTTTTTCCGTCTTTTTCTTTCTACCCGAAGTCTGGAAATGGTCCATGTCTTATTTGCCGTTAACTGCTCCTCTCGAATCTGTACGTACTTTAGTCGTCATCTTGTTTTTAGTGAACTATACACACACAACGATCCTCGTTTGCTTTTTTCTGAGAGCATGGAAGTCGATGGCTCGAATTTGTTGCTTTATTAAATTTTAAGTGATGTCCTTGTTTTTTACCGGGTAGCTTTGTTGAAATCTTTCTGTCGTTAATGAGTGAAGAGTGTAACGCGGCTGTCACCGATGGACTTGGTGTTGTTTCGTTGATCTTCTGTCTGCATATTGATTGTCCGTTGATGCTACTAACGAAGATGGAACTGGCCCCATTTATACATCAGCGCGGAAACTGCATGTTTCCCAACATTTTGAAATTGTTGTCTGATAGCATAGCAAGTGCGGTCGAGAGCGCGAGTCAAGTGCACGCACGTGACTGCAGTGCATTGATTCATAATATATGGAAAACATTGATCCCGGATTCTTTCTAGCGTGGCCTCTTTTCTTGTGCAGACATGATTCGGTCTGAGGAAATAATTACAGTAGGTGCCGTTACTTTTAGTAAGCTTAAGGTGTTTTTTATTAAGTTTATATTATGGTTAATTGCCCACTTTTCGTTCCATTACCTCTATATTTTTATTCTATTTCTATCAAACATTTATTAAAAAACTTATTCTTATTTCTTTTCCTTTTTATCAAACATATTTTAAGTTACAAAATTCTTTTCTATCCTGCTCTCTATTCTCATTCTATTCAAAACAAAATCTTTTCATTCAACCGAATATTGCCTTGCGTGTGGTTTTTGGCCCTTTGAGGCCTCCCTCGTTTAATTCACGATTGCTGCAGTGTTTTAGATATTTTTGTAACTATTTTTCATGATCTTTTTAACTTAACCCAAATCTACCCTCCTTTTTGTACTTCCCCACATACCATGAACCGTGCATTTATCTCATTTTTAAAGCTTGTAGCATTTGAACTACAAATTTAATGGTTTTACATCCTCTGAGCACACCAACTGTTACTTTGAAGTCAACACTGATGCTTTTACATCCACTGGGAGGGGTGAAAGTAGGCCATTGACAGTTGATTATGATGTTCAGCGCTGATCAAGAGACATGTTTTTTGACGTGAGATTTTGCCTTAAGTTGGAACCTATTGTCTGCTAAGGCCTTGATGATCCTGTACAGGTGGAGGTTCAGGGTTGCTTGTTGAATTTGGGGGAAATGAACATTCAAGTGGGCGATGAACTGATTAATCCTAAAGGAGCTATCGTGACATAGTAGGGAGTATTCCCTTCTATTTCTCACAGATTACGATGTAGCCCTTGGTCGACTCTCGAATTGCCAATGGGATACAGAGTTCTGTGTGCTTCTTTATTGTCGTTTCCCCAAATTTCTCAGGAAACCCTATCCTCATTTGTTTTCGGGGTGCATCATAGCTTATATGGACGTTATGGTTATCAACGGGGCATGCTCTCGTGCAGTGCACATGATCCTCTGGTTTGCTTGAATTTTCATGTCTTGTTGTCTCTGGCTGTGCTTTAAGTCATGTACTGTATGTGACCACTCTACCCAGAGGCTTGACTTTTTCCCACCTCACTTAGAAAGGTAAACAAGGTTTGGAGCGATCTCTAGTCCATGGACATGGTGTGCGTTTTCATCCCTTCGGCTTTCTTTACCAAAGCCAACCCAACGATTTATCCCACTTGTTGATGAATTTTGATAGCTCCGATGATGTAAACATAATCTATTTTTCTTTCCATTACTTCTCTAATTTTGTTCTATCAAACATTGATTTGAAAACTTATTCTTATTTCTTTTCCTTTTCATCAAATATATTTCAAGTTACAAAATTCTTTTCTAGTCTGATATCAATTCTCATTTTGATTCTATAATCCCACCTCTAATTGGAAGTGTGTGTGGAAAGTAAGAATGAGAATTACATGCTTTATCTCTGGTAAGATGAGTTCTTTGAAAAGTCCATATTTCACAAAAAAGAAAAGAGAGATATATATTTTTGTTTTGGATAGGAAAATGTTATTTAACAATCTTGTCCTTTACACGTCGTTTTCATCCCTTTTCTCCTTTTGGTCCAGGTCCTTTGAATCTTTGGAAAACATTTATCTCGAATCTTTTTGGCGTTGCCTTTTCTCTTGTGCAGGCATGATGCAGTGGGCGAATCAAATGGAACCTAAGTAAAGTTTGGAAGAAAGTATTGCTCATCGATGCATTTGGTTTTGAAGAAATAATAGGATCTTCAATGGTGCCACTGCTAATACTAGGTACTAGCAGATCGAGATAGGAAACTATGTTAATTTAAAGTCCTTGGGAACTTTTGTCATAGCAAAATCATAGGGCATTTATGTTGGGAAGATGTGATGCAGATTTTCTATCAAAAAGTGGATGGGAATTTTCTGTTCATGCTGGAGACAAAATATTTTGGTTTCTTTTCTTATTTACTAAATGTATTTTAAATTGCAAAAATCTATTCTATTCTCATCTTTATTCTCATTTTCACTCCATTAAAAATCTTTTCATTCATTTTCATAAAAAAAAAATCTTTTCATTCAGCCAAAAATGACCTTAGATGTGATTTCTAGCCTTTGTGGTCTCCCTCGTTTGATTGCTATATTTTTCATGATATTTTATTATCTTAAATCTCCTATATAAAAAAAATTATAATTGTTAAATTCATCTCAATTGTAGAAACTGGTAAATTTGGAATGCAAATTTAATGGCCATGAATATTTGTATTAGTAATTTATCAATTATATTTACATTACATCATAACTCAAGTTAAATAATCGATATGTACCCTTCAGAGTTGCATTTCAATTGTTTGCTAATCACTGTTGTTTTGCCATAATTGTGGTTTGTCTTCGTGACACTGCATAAGCATGGAGGAAGCATCAATGCTTCTACATCCTCTGAGCACGCCGTCTATTACTTTGATGTTAACACTGATGCTTTTGAAGAGGTTTTAGACAGTTAGATCCCACAGTTGTGGTTTCCTTCATTTATTATTTCTTATGATAATTTTCTTATGGAAGATCTGATGTTTGGCCATGGTTTGCGTGCCAGATTTGCTCAGTTCTTCACTAAACCATTGATGTCTGTTGATACTACGACAAGGAAAATTAAAGCTGTTGACTGTGGTTAGCCAATTTTTTTTTTTTAAATATTGTCTACTGTTTCGAGCTGACTTATTCTGTGGTAGGATATTTAACTTGTAGTTAGTAATAATGATGAACTTGGAAGCCTATGATCTTGTGATTCAGGAACTTAAAGATACTGTGTATATCCTCACTTCAAGGTCGTAGGTTGGGAATCACAATGATCTTGTCTTTTTATTTAGTAGGCTGTGGTTATTTTTTCATCCTCTAAGTTGAAACTTTCATGACATATGACTTTTTAATTAATGTATAAATATTACCACAATGGTTAGTTGTTTTTAAAATAAGCTTTTGTGTAGTGTTTTGTAATTTTTTTTTAATTGAAGTAATGATGTAAGAATATGTGTGTATGTGTATATTATTTTATGTTAGGTTACAGTAATAAAAAGTGATTTTTAGATTTTATGATATCTTTGTGGTCCTCAATTTATAAAAAAAATTTACTATTTAGTAATTTTAAAATTTTATGATGTTTTTATATCTCCACATTTTTATGGCATTCTTTCTCATATAACTTCGGATTATTTTCAAAGTTATTCAAAATAGCTTTTCAAAATAATTAAAAATCTATTTTTTTTAGTTTCTGATTATTTTTAGAAGTGTAAGCAAACATTATAAAAATTTTACAAAATGGATTTAGTTTCAAAAAAATATGTCCCTTCACATGGAACAAGTTTAAACAAACGGCCCATATCAAGTAGGGAAAGGAAGTTAGGACTTTGCATTTGTTGATGTGTTTCGATTGCTTGAACTTTATGGGAAAGGGAATTTCTTTTTGACTGATAGTGCGTGCCTTATACAACTGTTATTAGTTGTTTTTAGTGGTGAGGATGGCATGACCATGTTCTTGTGGCAATTGGATACAAGGTTGATGCGTTTCTTGGCTCTAAGGGACATAGGTCTCCGGCAAGGTGAAAGTAGGCCATTGGCAGTTGATTACGATGTTCAGCGCTGATCAAGAGACATGTTTTTTGACGGGAGATTTTGTCTCAAGTTGGAACCTATTGTCTGCTAAGGCCTTGATGATCCTGTACAGGTGGAGGTTCAGGGTTGCTTGTTGAATTTGGGGGAAATGAGCATTCAAGTGGGCGATGAACTGATTAATCCTAAAGGAGCTATCTTGACATAGTAGGGAGTATTCCCTTCTATTTCTCACAGATTACGATGTAGCCCTTGGTCGACTCTCGAATTGCCAATGGGATACAGAGTTCTGTGTGCTTCTTTATTGTCGTTTCCCCAAATTTCTCAGGAAACCCTATCCTCATTTGTTTTCGGGGTGCATCATAGCTTATATGGACGTTATGGTTATCAACGGGGCATGCTCTCGTGCAGTGCACATGATCCTCTGGTTTGCTTGATTTTCATGTCTTGTTGTCTCTGGCTGTGCTTTAAGTCATGTACTGTATGTGACCACTCTACCCAGAGGCTTGACTTTTTCCCACCTCACTTAGAAAGGGAGCGATCTCTAGTCCATGGACATGGTGTGCGTTTTCATCCCTTCGGCTTTCTTTACCAAAGCCCAACGACCATAAGACACTATCTATTTTTATCCCACTTGTTGATGAATTTCGATAGCTCGGATGATGTAAACATAATCTATTTTTCTTTCCATTATTTCTCTAATTTTGTTCTATCAAACATTTATTTGAAAACTTATTCTTATTTCTTTTCCTTTCATAAATATATTTCAAGTTACAAAATTCTTTTCTAGTCTGATATCTATTCTCATTTTGATTCTATTAAAAAATATTTTCATTCAACTAAATTTTGCAGGCGTGTGGCTTTTGACCCCTTGAGGCCTCCCTTGTTTTAATTCATGATTGCTGCGTTTCTACTTTCCCGGCCTCCACACCATGGACAATAAATTTATCTCAATTTTTAAACTAGTAACATTTGAACTACAAATTTATTGCTTTTACACCCTCTGAGCACACCAACTATTAATTTGAAGTTAACACTGATGCTTTTGATGAGGCTTTAGATGGGTAGATACCACTGTTATGATTTCCTTGATTTCTTACGGTAATTTCCTTGTAGAAGATTTCAGGTTAGGCCATGGTTTGCCTTCCAGATTTGCTCAGTTCGCCATTAAGCCATTGATGTCTTCTGATGCTATCAGAAGGGAAATTAAAGCTGTTGACTCTGGCTAGCCAATATTTCATAAAATTGTCCCATGTCTCAAGCTTTACCCCCTAGCTTCTCATCTCTATACTCTACCTTGCTCCTTTTCAGAGAAAGTCAAAAGAACCTATTATCTGATGCTTTGAGAAAGGACTAGGTGTATTGCCTTTCTGGAGTCTGTAGGGGTGCATAGTAGAAAATGGTAGAAAAGCAAAATATAAAATTTATCTTGTTATGACGCGTCAAATTTTATGGACTTTTGCGTGAAATATCTCTTATTCATTTTGGATGAAAAACATTATAGTATTAATGATCATTTCATGTATCAAGGGATCTCTTCATGACTTAACATTCTAAAGTGAGTGAAACGTCTCTTAATTTCAACACTTAAAATATTTTGTTTGGGACAGGTAGAAAACACGATTTCCTGATAGCTAAAGGAGTTCCCATGACGTGCATGCATGAGTTTACTTGTTCAGTTACTTTAGTTTTGCTGCATCAATAAAACAACTAAGACGTGAGGCCAGTCCCTTTTTAGCGGCTTTACTTTTTATGGGTCTTTGCCTCAAGGTTCCACTTTCTTTAATTAATCTGGCCACTGGTTTCATTTGTGTGTGTTCTGTGACTTATAGTAGGTTCTGAAGTGACTTTAGTTGCTGTGTGTCGGATTGCAATGGGACCGATTGAGACTAAGTTTACTGTTACTGATGTCTTGGGGCCTAATAAAATCATTTGGACCATTTTCTTTGTCAATGTAATAGGGGAGAATTTTTTGGCCTCTATACTGTGCTGGATGCCAGAAGGACCTAGTGAGGAGGAAACCGTTCTCTGTAAAGTTAGTAGTCGACCAAGCTTGGTGGGATCATTGTTTGTAATTTTCAACCTTTTCTCTAGAACAATCTTAATTAATGTCATTTTGAGCTTATTAATGCTAAAAGAAATAATTCTGAAATTTAATGCTTGTTGCTATGTATTTGAGTACTTTACTGAAGGATCTTTCTCTGGAGCTAGTTGAAGTTCTTCTCATCAGCGATCCTGATACTGATAAGTTTGAATTATCTCCTGACGTTGCTCTGTGTTTTGAATTCAAGTTCTTTATCTTTGTTGCTGTGATTTAACCAGTGTTCTGCTTACATGGACGTTTGTGTCGGCTCCAAACGGTCTCGAAGGCTTTGAACATTTCCCTGGTAAAGTTTGACTTTTTGAGCAGGTCGTTGTGTCTGCTTACATTTATAATTTCATATGCCTCGCATAACTTCGATAGCTTTTGTAAGAAGAGTTCTTTGAAAGGCCTATATTTCACGAAAAGGAAAGTCATTTTTTTTTTTAGCATGAAAATAACTAATTCACCCTAAATAATTGTTTATATTTTTCTTAGGATATTTTATCAAGATTACCATGTTTCTGTTGCTCATTTTTAATTCTCATGTTTTAGGCAAAAAAATAATCTCATGTCTATTTTTATAATATCAAGCATATATTTTACATTGCAAGATTCTATTCTATTCTCATCTTTATTCCTATTTTCATTCTATTAGATATCTTTTCGTTCCACCAAATATGGTCTTACAATAGGGCCTCACTCATTTTGGCAATTTCTATTTTCTTTGAGATAGTTTTGTAACGGCTTTTCGTTATATTTTATTATTAACCTAAATCTAGCTTCTTCTTGTGCTCCTTTTCCCCAAATCCCAAGTTTATTAATAAAAGTTGAAGACATTAAATTTATCTCAATTTTAAAACTGGTAACATTTGAGCCACAAATTTAATGTCTCGGTCTAATTATTTTAGTAATTTATCAATTATATTTACGCCATAACTCAAGTTAAAGAATTTATATTTACACCAACCATTACTTGGTGTTAACACTGGTGCTTTTGAGGAGGCTTTAACACTGGTGCTTTTGAGGAGGCTTTAGACATGGTGAGCCCACTGTTGTGGTCTCCTTCATTTCCTATTTCCTGTAATAATTTTCTTTCACAAGATCTGATGTTAGGTCATGGTTTGTCTTCCAAATTTGCTCAATTCTTCATCGAATCAATTAGATCTGCTGATGTTACCATAAGGGAAATGATTCTATATGGCATATTGAAATTTAATTTATATGATATGTTGCATTTTGATATTTTAAAGGGAAAAAAGTGTGATTGGCTTACGGGGCGGATCTTTTGTTGTGGGATGGGTCTTGTAAATAGGAGCCCCCTGTATAAAATGAGGCCTAATGTGTTTCATAAAATAGAAAAAAAGGGGGGGTATATTTTTTATTGGAAAATCAGAGGAGTTATTTGACAATCTTTTCCTTTACACGTGGTTTTCATCCCATTACCCCTTTAGGTCCCCTTCCTTTGAATCTTTGGATGACATTAATCTTGAATCCTTTCTGGCGTAGCTTTTTCTCTCGTGCAGACATGATGCAATGGGCCAATCAAATGGAATCCAAGCAAAGTTTGGATGAATGTATTGCTCATCGGTGTATTTGGCTTTGAAGAAATAATGGGATCTTCAATGGTGCCAATACTTGGCATTAGCAGATCAAGATAGGAAGCTATGTCAAATTAAAGTCCTTGGGACGTATGGAATTTATGTTGGAATGAAAGGATGCAGATTTTCTATCAAAAAGTGAAGGGGAAGTTACTGTTCATATTGGAAATACACGTTAGATGACTAAAATTCACCATAAATAATTTTTTATGTGAAGTTTAAGATATTTTATTAACGTTATCATGGTCAGTTGCTCATTTTTGTTTCCCAATACTTTCTCTATTTTTATTCTACCAGTGCATCTAATAAAAAACTGTTCTTATTTCTTTTCCTATCTTCTATGTATATTTCAAATTACAAATCCTATTCTACTCTCTTTTATATTCCCATTTTCATTCTATTAAAAATCTTTGCATTCAACCAACCACGGACGTGTTGTTCAATCATCTATAATTGATTTTCCGCTTTTGACAGGTTGATTGCAGTTTTATTTATCACACCATGTCATGCTTCCGTTGTGTTTCAATTTTAATTTTGTTTTAGTGAGTTTTGTTTCAATTTTAATGCCTGTAGCTGTAATTAACTTATTTCCAATCACCATTCACCTTCCCACCTGATTGATTGATTCTGCAGTCTTATTAATGATATCATCTACAAATAATATCAGTTGCCTCTGTAGGGTTTGCTGCGAAGGGCGCTGCGAGGCGGCAATGAAAGGTAGAATTGGAGGTATTTTTGTCGGTGTATTTTGGCTTTGGAAACCTTCATCCTATATGCCAAACATGGCTTTCATGTTAGAAAGATCTGGGATATGGCTCGTGTCTTTCCATAAAAAATGGATGAATCTTCGCTTCTCAGGTTGGAAATACTAGTAAAATGACTAATCCATCCTAATTTTTTAATATCAAGTTTAAGATATTTTCATTATTTTTTATTGAGGTTATTATGGTCAGTTGTTCTTTTTAATTCCCATTACCTCTCTATTTTTATCCTATCAATCAAATATATAATAAAAAATATTTTTATTTTTTTTCTTATTTACCAAATATATTTTAAATTGTAAAATTCTATCCTATTCTCATTTTCGCTCCATTAAATGTGATTTCTAGCCTTTGTGGCCTTGCTTGTTTGATTGCTGTATTTTTCGTGATATCTTATCATATTAAATCATATGCATAACAAAAATTATAAATATTGAATTCATCTCAATTTTAGAAACCAGTAACAATGCAAATTTAATGGCCGAGAATATTTGTATTAGTAATTTATCAATTATATGTTTTTATCATCCAATTATATTGATCGGCACTGCTTATGCGTGACGAAAGTCGAAAGCACGAGGCGCGCTACGTGACTCAATGCAGGGACTCTTGTCGCGGATGTGATGCAATGGGCCAACTAATGGAATCCAAGCAAAGGTAAAATGAAAAGAATTGAGCAGGGGGTCACTCTTGCAATTATTTGTCAGTGTATCTGGCCTTTGAATAAATAACAATGGAGTCTTCTATCGTGCCCATACTAGCAAATCGGAGGCTCTGTCGGATTAAGGCCGAAGCTATCAATGGAAGCTTAGACTGGAGACACAAGTGGGATATAGTCTCGGCGGCTGCCGTGGGATAGTCCGAAACCATGAGGACAACATGACACGGAGATTCTGTGTTATTTATCACGCTAAATTGATTATAATTCTTAAGAATTTGATTGAATCCCCTTTTTATTGTCCCTCTTTTCAGTCTTCTGGGACCAATAGATAATATTTGTGTCGACGTTGGGGCTTAATTTACAGATGACCGTTCAGAAATCAGAAATATATCAGCGAACATGGAAAATAGTTATTTTAATATATTCAATCGTAGACTTGTATTCTTCTAAATTATAAGATTTTAATATTGATTAAAATATATTTTCAGCTAAATTTTAGCTCTAATTCTTTAAAATTTATCTAAAATTTTATGAATTATTTTTTTAATTTGTTTATTAAAACATCATTTAATTTTATCAAAAAAACTTTTGCATTAAATTTTTAAATATTAACTAAATATTATGAAATATTAATATATTAAGTTTATTTTTTAAAATAATAATGATTGACAAAAATAATTATTTAAAATCAATAATATTTGAATTAAAGGATTGAAAATATATTTTATAAGATTAAAAATAAAATCTTTTTAAGCATCAAAAATCAAAATACACTAAAATAAAATCTTTTTAAGCATCAAAAATAAATTATTTTTTTTCAAGCATCAATAATATGTGAATCCAGAGTTGCTGAGTTTGGAAGAGAAGCGAAACGTTGCTGTCCCCTCGGCTGCCAGCACCTTTCTCACTTGGGATTGAGAGGAAGCGACGGAAGAGGGAAGAGAGGGAAGAAACGACTACAAATTGACGATGGCGGTGGGGAAGGAAGAGGTAGAGATTTTTAAAGCTCGCTCGGACAAGAGGGATTACAGAAGGATTGTTCTACGGAATTCGCTTGAAGTGCTTCTCATCAGCGATCCCGATGCCGATAAGGTTGAATCATCTCCCGACGCTGTTTTCTGTTTTGAATTCAAGTCTTTTTTAAAATATCTGTTTCTGTTATTTTTCCAGTGTGCTGCTTCCATGGACGTTGGTGTCGGCTCCTTCAATGATCCAGACGGTCTTGAAGGCCTTGCCCATTTCCTGGGTATAGTTTGACATTTTGAGGCGGTCATCGTGTTTTGTTACGTTTTTTATACTTTGAACGACTTCGATTAGGGGAGGGGGCCTCTCCCTTTCCTTACCTCCTTTTTCGACAAGGAAAAAGAGAGGCAACTCTCCCCTTCGATTACTTTACCCCCGCCTCCCGGGGGGGGCGCGGCTTGACTACTACTTTGATAGCTTTTCAGTTTTGAATATTTTTATTTTGCTAGCTGCATTGGTAAAAACTCGATATTGTTGGAGAGTTGCGTGTTCCAATATACTTTAAAATTAAAATTACTTTTTACATGAATAATCAATGATTGGCTTCCAGCTATTGTCAAGTTGACTTTAACAATAGATGGCTTACCACCGAAGGGGAGACAAGAAACAAGGAAAACGATAGACCTGATCTGGTTACCAAGAATTCAATTTATATTTTAACATTAGATTACTCACCTTAAGGGCGCTTTATCTGAGGATGTGATTGGAATGTTACTTATTTGAAAAATTATTACGTGATGATCAGTTGATTTTTGTTGCTTGCAGAGCACATGCTTTTTTATGCCAGTGAAAAATACCCGGTAGAAGATAGCTACTCCAAGTATATTACCGAGGTAAATGCTGCTATTATTTTTTTGACTAACGCCAGGTGAGCAGGACCACTGGTGCCCACTCAAGTATTGGGTTAACGCTGCCATAATTTTCAGATAGCTGAGACTGTTTAATTCCTTGAGCTGCTGTAGAATTTCCTGTTCAGTTTAGTACTTTAGTTCCGCATTTTTTATTTTATTTACAATTGTATGAAATTGGAGAGACTAAAGGAAATCTTTGATCTCTCATAAGGCTTTTGAAAATTACTGGAAAGTTTTTCAGACCTGAGGCAAGTTAGAGCTAGCCTTGATATAGAATGATGAGCTTATTGCATTTCCTTGATCAGCGCATTAAGCTCTAATAATGATTTAAAGTTATAAAATGATGAACTGAAAGGCAAGTTTATGCTTTTAATTGGCGAGTATTAACAATTAACATTTGGTAATTTGGTCAGAGAGGCTCTAATCTCTTGTCAATGACTGCTTCAACTCAAAACTTACGTGATAGTTCATAATTATTTTTAGTAATATGTCTAATTGGTGCCTCTATTTTTGTGTGTGCATGTGTTGGAGTGTTAGGCCTTTTCATCATTTAACTCTTCTATCTAATGACATTTTTATGAGTGGTGGAAATTTCTAGTGTACAGTTCTTCATTATATCATTTGGCAGTTATGTGACTTCACCCTTGATAGTTGTTTCTTCAATTGTTTTCTAATGACTGTTGTTTTGCCATCACTGTGGTTTGTCTTCATGACACAGCATGGAGGAAGCACCAATGCTTTTACATCCTCTGAGCGCACCAACTATCACTTCGATGTTAACACTGATGCTTTTGAAGAGGCTTTAGACAGGTAGATCCCACAGTTTTGGGTTCTTTCATTTATTATTTCTTATGATAACTTTCATATAGAAGATCTGATGTTTGGCCGTGGTTTGCCTGCCAGATTTGCTCAGTTCTTCATTAAACCATTGATGTCTGCTGATGCTACGACAAGGGAAATTAAAGCTGTTGACTCTGGTTAGCCTATATTTTTTTTAATATTGTCCAATGTCTTGAGCTTTCCCCCCTACCTTCTTATCTTTGTACTCTTCCTTTCTCCTTTTGACAGAAAACCAGAAGAACTTGTTATCTGATGCTTGGAGAATGAACCAGGTGACTATTCTTGGCTTTACTGACTGTAGGGTTGCATAGTAGAAAATGGTAGAAAAGCAAAGTCAAAATTTTATTTTATTACGACATTTATCCTTAAATTTTATTCAATTGGAGTGAAATATCTCGTTTGTTTAGGAAAAGAAGCATTATAGTGTTAATGATCTTTCATTTATCAAGGGAGCTCTTCAGGACTAAACATTCTAAATTGATCTAAAATAGCATTAGATTTACCTGCAATGCTTCAAATGTGTTGGGGCAAGTGGGCAGCAGAAATATTTTTTTGCCAATACCTAAATGAGCTCCCATGGATGTGCTTGCTTCTCCAGTTACTTTAGTTGTGCTGCATCAATTAAAAAGCTAAGACGTGAGGTCAGTCCCTTTTAGTGGTGAATCTATTTTTCTGATTCTTTGCCTTTAGGATCCGTTTTCTTGAATTTTTCTGGCCGTTGATTTCACTTGTCTTTGTTATCTGGCTAATAGTATTGCTGAAGTGACTTTAGTTTGTTGTGTCTTGGATTACTATTGGACTGTTTGAGACTGAGTTTGCACTTACTATGCCTTGGGGCCCAACAAAAATCACTTGGACTATGCATTGTCAAAGAATTGTGGGAGAATTTTTTGGCTTGTATTCTGGGCTGGGTGCCTCCAGCTGGACATGGTTGGGACTTGGGAGGAAACTATTCTCTATAATTGACCATTGGGGATCACCATTTGTAACTCTCAACCTATGCTCTAGATTAATATCGTTTGGCACTGTTAAAGCTAAA
The DNA here is from genome assembly GCF_029017545.1 of Prosopis cineraria. Taxonomy (NCBI): domain Eukaryota; kingdom Viridiplantae; phylum Streptophyta; class Magnoliopsida; order Fabales; family Fabaceae; genus Prosopis; species Prosopis cineraria. Next base: position 4,135 of record NW_026555521.1, on the reverse strand, counting down.
AGAAATTATTCTGATCTATAATTGTTTGTTCATATGTATTTGAGTACTTTAATAGCATCTATTACCCTCTCCCCCCTGCATGAAATTGCAATCTTTTCAGCTTCAGAAGCATCTCAGTTCTGAGGACCATCCATTTCATAAATTCAGTACAGGTTAGTATTTTATTTCTTTTATTTTTAATAGTGCTAAAATTTGAGTAGTTGCTTTTATTGGGTGCTTTGTTTTATAGATAGTTTTTTTTTTTTTTTGGTTGATTGGCATGTTGAAAACTTTCTTCTCATTGGTAAACTAAAGCACCCAATTGTGTTTTGGTCTTGCCTGTTTCCTAACCGAGAATTCCTATGAAGTAATGCTTCTTCAAATAGGATTAATTTTTCTCCTTTCTTGCTCTCTTTCTGCTTTGTCACGTTTTAAATAGATACATGAGATTCTAATGGTTTCAAAATAATTGTGAGTTACATAGGGAACTGGGACACTTTGGAAGTTCAACCAAAAAACAGAGGATTGGACACAAGAAGTGAGCTTATCAAGTTCTATGAAGAAAACTATTCAGCCAATTTGATGCGTCTAGTTGTATATACAAATGGTACTAGATCTTTTCTTATATCAGATACTGGTTCTGCTTTTCTTCATATGGCTCTGAATACCACTATTTGTGCCTGAGTATTTTCAAAGCCTTGATAAAATTCAAAATCTGGTGGAAGAGAAATTCTCAGATATTCGAAATATTGACCGAAGTTATTTCCGTCCTCCTGGTCAGCCATGCAAATCAGACCATCTGCAGGTATAATTATACTATTGCAGATTACGTAGTGTTTGACTGATTCAGGGTTTATGCTAATTCTTGTTTGGCTCGTGTGTGTTAGATTCTTGTCAAAACTGTCCCAATCAAACAAGGTCATAAATTGAGAATGTATGGCCAGTAACCCCTGAGATTCTTTACTACGCGGAAGGGCCATGCAGGTATCTTGGTCATCTTATCGGCCATGAGGGAGAAGGATCATTATATTACATCTTGAAAACTTGGGTGGGTTTTATACATCCCTTACATATCTTACAATTAATTTTCCTATAACGTCACCTGGCCTCATTTAAAATAAAGATAAAGAATATTGAGTTAAGGATTGTTGTAAATCATTTTCTGGTAATCCTTTCACTATAGGATGAAAGTGGAACTTAAAGAAAGAGGTGATGCTGGTTTATTGTATGTGGTTTTGATGTCATTAACTTGATATTAATTGTCATAAGTTCTGGTGTTTAATGGAATATTTATATTTATGTTCATCTTTCTTTGTTTCCTCCTCTAGATCAAGATTTCAACCTTCATTTCTATTCTATCCCTCCCTTTTCAAAAAATAACAATCATCAATGCTTAGGTAAGGAGCAGTGGATTTATCAGATGAACTATCAGGCTCCAGCCTATACATTTGAATTTTTAATTTGTTTGAGAGAACCATACATGAAGGAACATGTAATATCAACAAAATCAGGCTCTAGTTATCATATTTATATTGATGGTAATTCTTTGTGGTGGTATTTTACATTCTATTGGTTCTTTTTTAGGACTGGTTTTGTTTTTCACCTTCTTTTTTCTTGGGAACCACTTTTGTCAAATTGAGTTCAGTGAAAAGTACTATAAAAAAGAAGCGATTTGTGTGCAGCAAAATCATTGTTAGCTCTTTTATCCATATTATTGCATGGCTAATTTTAACTAATAAATCTCCTTTTACTGACAATTACTTAAAATAATATGTATATAGATTTGACTCTGTAGTTAATTTTTTGATGGATAAATAATTTTAAATTTTCGTAAGGGTTAACTGTGATTGAGTCAATTTTTTATTTTTCAATCTTATTGAAATGAGGAAAGGGTCAAAATAAGTTTATAGAATGTTTTTAACAAATAAACACATATATAAAATAAATATATGAACTAGCTGTGGAAGGGTAAGAGAAGAATTGAGAAAAAGAAAGGAGTGAATTTGGCACCTAGTGGAGACTGGGTAAAATAGAATAAGGGATGATATAATAACTAGAAATTTGAGTTAGGGCGTTTTTGTATCTGAAAAGTATGGTTTTTTTTGTGGAGAATCAACAAAATTCTGCTTTGTTTCCACAGTAGAAAAGTTGCTTTTGCTATTACCTAAAAGCAGTGAAGTTGCTGAGCAGTGAAAATTGAAATAGGTATCTTTGGAAAATCAGCAGCTTATTTTAGAAAATATGTGGTTTAAACATTGTTCAATTCATATGTAAAGATTTCATCCTGTGGATAGCAGTTCTTAATTCATTTTAGCTTCTATATCTTGTGAGCTGTGTGATTTTATGAGAAGGATTCTGTTTGCAGGATGGGCAACAGGCTTGTCTGCAGGCGAGTCAGATTGGATTTGGACTTTTCTTTCTTTAAAGTTTGTAATTGATCTTACTGATGCTGGTCATGGTTAGATTTTCTCACTCTTATCTTTACCTCTCTTGCTGTACACATCTTATCTCTTTTGGTATTGTCATGTTCACTTGTAAGTATTCAGAATGTGAAGCTGTCATTTTTTTTTTCAGATTACTGAACAAATCCTAGGTGCGATTGTATGTTGGTTTATGGATTTTGTAATTTATTGACATCTCTATGTTTGATTTTTAGATCACATACAGGACATTGTAGGGCTGTTATTCAAATATGTTGAGCTTCTACAGCACTCTGGTGTTTGCAAATGGATATTTGATGAGGTATTTGATTTTTGATAATGGATGAATATGTACAGTAAAAGTGAAAAAGAATTGGAAGGTAACACATAAAAGTGAAAAAGAAGGAATGAACAATCTAGGGATAGGTCAATTTAGAGGGGATACTATGTATTCTCCAGAAGTCACTGTCTACGTTATGATATTCATTAAGCATCAGATATGTGTTGAGATGGCAAGCCCCATTTCCACAACAGCTAGCTTTGCCACATATAAGGTGCACTTTAAGGAAAGCTTTTTGTAGTACCAACCTCTTTGGTTGCTCCCTTAACAACATAGATAGTCAAATGGTTCCTACTATTAAATTGTAGAACGAAGTTCAATTTTAAGTATGTGGGTTGTTATGTCAGATGTATCATTATCTACATCATATGGTGATGATCTTTTGCATCTAACCATCTTCCTGATGGTTTAAACCCATTTTGAAAATTCTGATGTAATTGAACGTGTTTTTGAAGCTTTCAGCTATTGTGAGACCAAGTTCCATTATCAGGACAAGACTCCTCCAATTAGTTATGTAGTTAATATAGCATCAAATATGCAGGTATCCCATCAACTATGTAAATATTTTCATGAAATACTTTTCATGGAAATATTCTTATTGATGCATTTGTTACATGTAGTATATCCCCCCAAAGATTGGTTGGTAGGGTCATCTCTGCCTTCAAAATTTCGCCCAACTGTTATCCAACTGGTGCTGAAACCAGCTTTCTCCAAAACAGTGTTCGGTAAGTACACTAGAACTGTGTTAGCATTGTTATTATTCAAACTAATGTCATATCAGATTAATTAAATACACTCAAGTCAAGGGGAGAAAGATTACTGGGTCTTATGAACTTGGAATTGTTCCATTTATTTGTATGGTGTCAAATTCCTGGTTTAGGAATGCTAAGTGATAATTTATGGACTGTTTATGTTGGTGAAAAATGTGTTTTGCATTTCAATATCAATTGTTAACTGTTAATGAGCTTCTGCATGCTAGCTCTTTGCATTTTTTATTAATGGAAGAAAATTTATGGAAAAAAGCAAAGAAGGTTGATCCATATGTGAAAACTGGAACTATTATGGGGAGAATGTTGATTATTTTTGTGATAGAAAGACCTAAAAAAAAGCCCAAACACACTGGATATAATTAGGGCATTAGATTCTAAAATAAATTCTATAACTTGATGAAATTCAATCGAACACGGCCTATATTGTGACTGTATGATTTGATACTAGCTAAATAGTTCGATTGATGCTTATTTAGTAATCCATTAAACTTCTGATTGAACTCACTATGCTAGGAAAATATTTTAATCTTGAATTTTATAAAACCAGTTAACCTGTGTTTGCTTATGCTTGGAGTAAAATGACAATCTCATTCATTAATGTTTCAGTTGTTGTTGGAAAATATCTT